>NW_025766982.1:1150000-1213941 GCF_003918875.1 Haliotis rubra | reverse complement strand
ACGTTGGTCTTGTTGCATACGTTTTCCATATGAATTTTTATCCGTATGTATGATAATGCGTATATTCCAGCTATCCGACGAACGTCGCCGAAGCAGGTTTGATTGCAAGGTTCGAGGATGGTGTATGTACATCTCATTGCTCTTAAGACTTGCATGTGTCATTAATCGCTACGGCATATTTCTGCCGGTATAATCTAAAGTGTGTTGCCGAAAACGGGTATGGTTGTTATCCAGGTCTTAACTGTAAATCCAGCTATTTGTTATTTCACTTGGTTAGGTTTTGTCTTTGTGTTGTTAATGTGCAACTGTGTGTCCAAATTATGATATTCTGAGTTTCAGTGCCGTTGTACAAGCGATCTTAACGCTAAGGCGATACCCGGATATCTTTAACATAGACTTAAATTAGTCTTAGAGCTAAGGATATTTTGTACAACGGCAGCATGGTGGCTGGAAACATGTTCCCGCAGCATACGTAAGCATATTTGAAATACCATATATAGAACAAAGCTGATTAAAACATAACTGTTCACATAATTTTGCCGTTTGTCAAGAGTATTCATATGTATCTGATATATATCAAACAAATCGTTGCATTTGATAAAGAAAATGATAACTCACCAATGATGGAAGTCAACTTATTCAATCCGCTATGGCTCTTCGCTGCAGTCAAGCCCAAACCATCCGTCGTAAGTGTTGATGTGTAAGTGTACACGAGCTGTCATAAATGAATCCACGTGTTCGTGAGATACACTGCAGCTTTAATATACTAGTTCGTCATGGACGACTCCCTGACCTCAAAAGTGATCAACACGTTTTGTTTTACCTGCACGTTACAGGGAGTAGGTGGTATGTCCTTTAAGAGTATTGCAGTCATGTCAGAGCACATCGGATTGATCTAGGAGCCTGGAAACGACGAAGGTATGAACCAGAAGTTAGGAATGTATTGTGTAGCCAGTCACCTATTGTTCTCTGAACAACCTACATACTCCTTTAGGGATATATAATCGCTGAAATCTGACAATTCACTACTAATCCTATGAATCATTGATCAACGTAATGATGTTGGTAAATACGGCATTTAACGGCTACTGATGGATACACGCATATTTGGGTAAAAAATTTACAAAGGGTCGGTTAGCAACTTTAATGGAAATGGCACAATATGTTTATCAAGGTATCTTGGACTTAAGAGTTATTAACAGGTTACACGCATGAACCAATCTTTGATTATCCATCAAATAATATTTAATTCTGTAAGGTTATTTCTGTCCATGACGGCATATGGCACACTGTTTTCTTCTTACTATTAATGATGTCATTATTACGCCATAACCAGACACGTTGGTATTTGACGGGTATCTAAAGTGGATGCGTTTTTTTTTTCTCAAATGACAAAGATTTCATGCCTAAGAGTCAAAACCAGACTGCTTGCAAGTTTATCATTGGCTAGAAACGTGTCCTTGTTCTGGGATATTGCCACGTAATACAGCGCAACAAACACTGACCCAGTGGGAATTCATCCAATGACGGGATTGATGTATGCTTCATTAAGCGAACAAAGATTGTCCTTACATTTCAAATAAAGTTGCAGCTCTTTGAAACACTATTATGCCCTGAGGACAAGGATTGTAAGAAATGTGTGTTATTAGTGACCATTACGCTCTGCTATCAATGGAACATTGCCTCAGGTGAGGGTAAAACCACACTAACTCGCCCATAAGGAACGCTATTTTTCCCAAGCTAAGCCGCAATTTTTCTGTGATAGTTTTAGTCTGACATTGAGATAGTGGATAGTGAATAGTGGAAAATGGATCACCGTCAATTAGAAATTGGGGCCTTTGACGGAGGCCAGAATGATCAAAAATACGTAATGACGAAAATAATGTTGTGAAGTGTTCTGATATACTTGTTAAAGCTCGGGGTTTCTGCAGACTGCTTGAAATGTGCCAATGTTTGCCTCCAAAATATTTTATGGCAAATACCTTCCAGAAAATCCACCCAATCAAACAAAGTCTCCTGTTCCCCTATCAAATTTCATATAAGCAACATCCCTTTTGTTTATCCTCAGCTTGCATTAATTGTCACATTTAGGCCTCAAGGAACTCATACGTCTCCTGAGTGTCCTTTTGCACTTAGGTCAGAACGACAATCATAGCTTGACTACACATCTTGTGCTCTGTCCTTTAATCACTGCTCGGGCCATTTCAAATAAGTATCAAACTTCTCAGAATGTTAACGCGTCTTCAAAACAAGGGACCGACCTGACATTACTTGTAACATCAAAGAAATTCAGATTTGGTAGAGCGGGATTTCGTCTGTCTTGCATTTTCAAATTCCTTGATTTGAAATCTCTATTTCTTCCCTTCATCTCGGAATTTCTAATTCTTGTGGATTTTATCTATGCCTCCTCTCTATCTCTGAAATTATTCCAAACAGACACATTTCACATTGAAAATATTGTGTATACTTTGTTAACAAATTTCATTTATACATCTGATGAGCTCTCCACTGATTCCCCGAATTGCAACCTGAGGTTGAACCTGAAACTGGTACACCAGGAACAGGGTCGTGAAATCAGATAAAACCCCACACAGAGATTAACAATATACAGAACATACTGAAGTACACAGAATGTGGCTCTTGCAATCACCAAAGACAGTGCACTGATCTCAAACATGACACAATACAATTGCATTCAAGTAATTAACAATAATAAGACCAAGCAAAGAAGTGCCTAACTAATGTTCACTTAAATAGTTTGGAATAGGCACGAGGCACTTCGATGGACGACACGGTGTGGTTCAAACAGGAAGATACAAGTTTCCCTCTTGTCTGTGATTGGACAAAAGAGAATACCAAGCAGGACGCTTGACGAATACCTTGGTTATTCCGAGGCTGACTCTTGTATGTCTACTGTACGCGTTCCAGAATATAACTACAAAGACGAAAATGCAAGATCGCCAATTCTGTTGAAGCGACAATGCAGTAAAGGCATTTCCTCGCAGCGTCGCTCTCCTGGAACCTGGAGTGGAACAGTGGTGTCGCGCGCTGATGCGGAGTTTTAAACTTACACCTGATTATTAAAGGGAGGCCACTTAGAAACGAGGTGATCACTTCAACAGAGTGTTATACAAATTGCTGTATGGCTAACCAGAACATTTGCCATTTATGCGCGCTTCTAATTGCTGTCAGGCACATTTCAGCTACAACAAACCATTGAAATAATAACATTCTCTGCCACAACTGCCTCACAACATTCCTTCTTGAAGAATGTCCAGTAGTTGATATTGTAGCCTATTGAATAAACTTTGTGAAGCCGTTGGGCCCAGGTTTGGTCAGCAATTTTTCCCAATTTCTCTAACACCTGCAATGATACTGCTTAAAGAATGACAGAGCGTGTTTACAGAGAAAGTCGTCCCATGATTATCCCTTTCAAGTATTGTAAAGCCGCCTTAAAGCTGACAGTCAGCTAATAATATAATTTAATGTCATACAATTTTTACTGTTAATGTTTTCGGATTGAGGAAGATACCAAACTTATGGAAGAAGATGCCAAGTTCAGTTACTCATTCATTTATTGTAGCACAACTTCATTTTTTACATCTAGCATACTGAATTGTTCCACTGCGGTCATGCATTGTCGTGCTGGAAGCCTGTGAATGGTCTGTTTGGTTTGGTCTGAATGCTCCATGGTCTGTTTGGTTTGTCAGTTCTGTATTCGTGCTTTCCAATTCATTTATGTATTTACTTTCATTGACACAGTTGTATAAATATACAGCGGTGTGTTACTGAACAGAGATGAATACGAAGGCCGTATTGTATGAGGTTATTGAGAGTTGCTTTGTACGGCAGGTTGTATGTATGTATGTATGTGTATATGTGTGTATGTGTGTATGTATGTATGTATGTATGTATGTATGTATGTATGTATGTATGTATGTATGTATGTGTGTATGTATGTATGTGTGTATGTATGTATGTGTGTATGTATGTGTGTATGTATGTATGTGTGCATGTATGTGTGCATGTATGCATGTCCGCGAGTGCATGTGTGTGTGTGTGTGTGCATATGTATGTTCCAGTAGGGTTTTAATGTTTATGAAAAAAGTTCTTCCATAAAATACGTGACATATAGGTCCCGGATACTTTATTTAGAATATTGTCCCTTTCAGCCAACACGACGCGAAATAACAATGATGATGATGATGATGATGATGACCACGACGAGCAATTGATAAGAACGCATACATAATGGGTTCTATTTTGGGAGAAAGGTGTGTTTCCTGTCGGTTAGTCGACTGGTAAAATCATTGTGAGTTTGAACAAATTTTACAGTTTATGTTTTCGAACCAACTGATTATTAATCATATGTAAACATGGTAAGTACAATTACGGACATCTTTATCAGATGGATCATATAATTTCATTTCATCTGAAAACAAACCGTTATTTCGACTGCCGTTAGCTTTGTCTTAGTTCATGCTCCATCCGGGTGGTGTCTCTGAATGAACCCTTCCCTCAATGATGACGTGGTAAATGTAATGTTTTTCCACAATGTTTTCGATCACTTAGTTCCTCTTTTCGTATGTTCTAGATCGTATAATGAGCCTTTGTCATTACACTCTCATTTTATTAGTAGCATACTCAAAGACGTTTGTATTCAGTTTTTCCATTTTAAATGATTCTAATCGTTTATAAAGAAAATTTTAAAAAAAAGTGTTTCAAGCAGAAAATTGATGTTGTTACATATGGAACATATGTATATTTTTTTTCATCGTTCAAACACGGTTATCGAAATGATTAAATATGCGAAAAACCAAATATCTAACTCCTGAGTTACAAAACACTCACTGTATACTTGTGGTGTCATGTGGTGCATGAACAGCCATCTATACCCTCGACAGCATATACAATAACCACACTTGACTTCCTTACAAGGTATGAGCTAAATATATACATGACATCACATGCATGTTATTCAAGGCATGTGCTTTTGGGTTAATTGGTTTGTTGATTAACGCCAAGCTCAGCAATATTCCAGCGGTCTGTAAGTATTCGAATGAGGACCAGACAATCCAGTGATCAATAGCATGGGCAGCAATCTACGCAAAATCGCGAGTCAGCGAGCGTGATCATTCTATGAGCTTATGGTTATTCATGATGCCTTCCTGGGGGATTTCTGAGCACTACAAACAAGCTTGGTTAATTCTCCGAGAGAAGGGAACGTTTCGAACGTAAAGTCTCAGGAATTCAACGTCCGGGTGAACACAATTAGAATGACTGTTACCAGCCCGTTTAGCTGTACATGCAATTCAAAGCATGGCTACAAGTCGCTGTATGAATGCAGGTCTGCCGTGAAACATGAGCATTAATCTTTATCAGCACGCCATTTCAGGTACGGAAACCTTTCAGGATCATATGGTTAATTTCTTATTAAATAAACCCCCAAAACATTTAAGTTTTAAGATAACAAATCAAAATTTCAAAAACACATGCTTAGCTGAAATTCCAAGATAAGGATGTTAAAATCATAGTTACATAGCATTTTGAATTTTCAACTTGGTATCTTGAACAGTCCAAATGCCACGTTGCCGGTTTCAAAGTATTTGTAAGAACATAAGAGGGCTTTTTGAAATTTCCATTGAGTAATTTTGAGGTTTTTATCTTACATAGCTTACCTTTAGAAAAATGTCACTGAACAGCATCTGTATGAAAACAGGTGTTTAGTATGTCAAGTATCAATGTTCAACGTCGCTTTTAACATTCAGTAATTATGTATTTGTTTTAGACTCGAAATTTTATAAACACAACAATTTATGAAGACTCATGTTGGGGACATTTGGAACATCGTGTCTTTTTAACTTACGTTAGTTAATGTCTGTTCATGCAAGAAAACATCGTGTTCCTTTAACACGTCAGTTAACGTAAGGTCATCCAAGGAAACATCGTGTTCCTTTAACACGTCAGTTAACGTAAGGTCATCTAAGGAAACATCGTGTTCCTTTAACACGTCAGTTAACGTTAGGTCATCCAAGGTAACATCGTGTTCCTTTAACACGTTATTTAATGTCTGGTCATGCAAGAAACATCGTGTTCCTTTAACACGTCAGTTAACGTTAGGTCATCCAAGGAAACATCATGTTCCTTTAACACATTAGTTAATGTCTGGTCATGCAAGAAAACATCGTGTTTTCCTTTAACACTCTAGTTAACGTAAGGTCATCCAAGGAAACATCGTGTTCCTTTAATACGCTAGTTAACGTTAGGTCATCCAAGGAAACATCGTGTTCCTTTAACACGTCAGTTAACGTGAGGTCATCCAAGGAAACATCATGTTCCTTTAACACTCTAGTCAACGTAAGGTCATCCAAGGAAACATCATGTTCCTTTAACATGTCAGTTAACGTAAGGTCATCCAAGGAAACATCGTGTTCCTTTAACACGTCAGTTAACGTAAGGTCATCCAAGGAAACATCGTGTTCCTTTAACACATTAGTTAATGTCTGGTCATGCAAGAAAACATCGTGTTTTCCTTTAACACTCTAGTTAACGTAAGGTCATCCAATTAAACATTGTGTTCCTTTTTAACACGCTAGTTAACGTTAGGTCATCCAAATGAAACATCGTGTTCCTCTTTAATACGCTAGTCTATGTCTGGTCATCATCCAAGGAAACATCGTGTTCCTTTTTAACACGTTATTTAACGTAAGGTCATCCAAGGAAAGATTCTGTTCCTTTAACACGTTAGTTAACGTTAGGTCATCAAAAGGTAACATCGTGTTCCTTTAACACGCTAGTTAACGTAAGGTCATCAAAGGAAACATCGTGTTCCTTTAACACGCTAGTTAACGTTAGGTCATCCAAGGTAACATCAGGTTCCTTTAATACGCTAGTTAATGTTGGTAAAAATCCAGAGATCATTTTTTCATAGTGTATTGTGAGCTGTCCCGTTAGGTACTTAATTCCCTACGTACATCGTACAGCATGATTATGTCCGTATCATTGTGAACCGGTATCTGTTGCTGCTGTTTGATGGAATCACCAATAACTCGCTGAGAATGAACTTTTGAAAAACACCCAAACACGAACGTCAAAGAGAACTTGCAGCCAGAGTGTTTATAAAAGCACATCAAATGTACATGACGGGTATGTTTTGCCAATTACATCACAACTATAATGCAAAGCCATCTTCCTTGTAACATACATCCATGAATTCCGCATAAAGTTCAAAACAAAATGACAAATGGTCTTTGTCAACAATACCAAGTGTCTATAGCTGAATATATCAGCTGCCACGCTGGGAAAGGACCACTTGTTTGAAATGTAAACAAAGCCTATTTTACAGTGTATCGCATTCTCATACAGTGAGAGATCCGTTCGACTACTGGTTGCATACACTTGCTCATACGTTTTAGAGCATGCATGGGAAGATCACCGAAGCAAGAGACAGTTAAATACAAATAGGTGTATTCCAATTATGTCCAAGATTCAACACAATGTATTAGTTTCCGTTAGCGTGACGCCATGAACCATGACGGTACTTCTCCTCATTCCTGACTATCTCACTTGCTCACTTGTTTCGGACTACTTACATGTCACATTTATGCATACACGGTGCGTGAAACAACGAAAGTTTCCTTCCAAATATGCTACGTACTCATTTTGAGAATGTTCGACAGTTTATACTGTAAAATCCATGTAACTACATGGACAGTTACTTCAACGTAAACATTCAACGCAATGGACAGTTTCAACACAACTCCATATATAATGTACAGTTAGATTTTTCTATGATTAAAAATAACAAAATACTGACGCATTAAAGCCTAAACTGTGAATGAAGACCTAAAATAACTATATCTAAGAACTGACAGCAAAAACAAGGCGTGTCTCCTGATGAGGTTGTCATATTTCGTGTTGAAACGATCATTTTCCACGATCTTGAACTTTTCGACACTCCAGAAGAGAGGTTCCCTCGCTTAATGCGCAATTGCAATAAATAGAGAGGGTGTCAAGCTATTATAGAAAGATCTGTACACTCCTAGACCGGTCTGACAAATGGCAAACCCGGATATACTTGCAAACTAATGAAAATGCAAGGAAAGCTTACTATTACTCTTGCGCTACATGTTTTCCTTTCACTGTCCAGCTTTTTGGGGCAACTCCACATTTCGCATGGACAGCGCTTCCACCTGTGCGATAGTGATGCGCATGTCATACGTACGTCAACATTGTTGTGCATATTTGTAACTCATTGAAGTTTGGTACGAATATAAAATAATAACACGATCATTTCTATCTTGCTGCTTACATTTTCAGTTCAAATGCAACTTTCGGAGTTTTACGCACTTTTTTTACGTGAATAATGTAAGTATTAACATGTTTTTCTTTGGGACTAGACAGGAGACCAGTCTATATCAACTGGCACCACTACGTCAAGGGCGGAAGTTTTAACATTTCAGCACCTATAGTGTGCGGTTATACTTTCATTGTAAAAAGCGTATTTTCAAACATTAATATTAACTAATTAAAATTTTTATTTTGGTTCACAGAAGAAAAAACGTGATTTTCCCTTCAAGAGTTAAGTTCGTTGACTTGGTTGACAGATGTCATCATATCCCACTTTGTGTAGATTGATGCTCATGCTGTTCATCACTGGCTACTCCAGACTCGATTATTCACAGACCTCCGTCATATAGATGGATTATTGCCGATAGCGACATTAAAATAAATTAAAGACAACAACAAAAACAAAAGAAAAACAAATAAACATAAACATTCGGAAATCTGGGGCAGTCAAATCCACGATCTGGTGGAAATAAACTTTATTTCTGATTTATATTCAAACATGGGTGTACACAAGAGCCAGCAATGACATGTCTTCAAGGGAAGATTTGAACACTTTACCCGCGCCAATCAATTCTCGGACTTTCAAGAAAAACAATATCGTCTTTGACACCTATAACTATGGTATATTTTATTGGTATTGTGAGTGAGTTAATATGTAGCGTCACATCGGCACTATTTCAGCCATATCGTGACGAGAACACGTTAATGTATATCAATATTAAAAAATCAATAAATCTAGAACATAAGCACCTGTCATTGAAGGACAGTAAAATGCTGGAGCATCATGTATAAATTTAAAATATCAAAAAATTACATCAGGATAGACAGTACAAAATAAATATGGGCTATAGATCACCAACAACTGAAGGTATATCACCATACTAGGGTCTATGGGACTTACAGTACTTTTGCTACGTGATTGCTAGAAAAAGAATCAACATTCCAGTAAGGAAGATGTTTTTACTTTCTGCAGCAGCACAGTCCTCCAAACAATCTTGGAATGTATCGTTTGCTCATTTCACGCTGTTGGCAAAATAACAGAACTATGACAATGACTAACAGAACAAAAAAGATGACGGTGACAACGATGCCTGCAATAAGTCCCGGTGACAACCCCGCATCACCAGTCTTCGTTCTCTGCGTTGATGAAGAAAGAGGAGGATGGATAGAAGAGGAGGTGTTAACTTTCGGCGGTGCCTACAACAAAACAGAAATCAGAAAATTCTCTTAAATCTAGTATACCATAGTATGACAATAATGCAATATAGAAATGGGCTATAGGTTGCCAACAATAGTTTTACTGACGGTAAATCAGCATGCTAAAGATCATGGTGATTTACAGAGCTTTTTTTACCTACATGGACCCTAGCTGGATTTAACAAATCCTATCAGCTGTTATCGATAGCATGTAAGTTATCCATTTAATACTACATATATACTATGATTAAAAACTGTGGTATATATGTGGTAACTATGCTTTGAATGATGTGGGCTTAGGCGCTCTCTCAGGGGGTAATTGATTACAGTACTTCTTGCATAATAAGACCCACTAAATGTACAAAAAGATGCACAAATGTTATATATTTTATCATAGATAACTGCATTCTTCACAAAATGAACCGATCGTCAGTTTGCAAAGTGTAATTTTATTCAGTTATTAAGTCAATACAGGCAATTGTAAACCTTTAATAAATGTAATAATGATTCATTTGAAGCGGAAGTTAACAGGCTTTTGAATATAAATACATTGGAATTCGGTTGTAAACATGTGGAAAATAACGTAATCTTTCTTCAGAAAAATAATTGCATACAAGAACAAAATGGAACTCATCCTCAATCCCGAATCATCAAACAGGACATGTGCGTAGAGATACATCAATATTTAACCATCTGACTCCATTTATTTTTAATCGTAATAAGCCTGCTCGAAATTTTATAAAAATATTACGATATTTAATTTCATGTATAAACTCTTACACTCTCTATACAAAGAGTAGCGTGAACTGCTGTCAAAAGTACATTGCCAAGATTGGTAAAACTTATTAAAAAACAGACGTCTTTAAAACATCTAAGAAAGTCAACCTTATTACCTACACTTTGTGTTAACCATTTAACCATACAAAGCCAAATCCATGTGAAAAGAAATATATTACGAATATGATAAGCATAACTGTTTTTCCCAATGTTATCAAAATATAATGACATGTCATATGACTTTTTTTGTATTCTACCAGAGTGTTTTTCTGTAAGTTTTAACCACTATTTAATAACTTGAGGTATTTATATACAAAGGACATCGTCCACATTCAGCATATATTATAACATCAGGCGTTTATAATTCTACATTTAAAAATCTTTTCAAATATTTTTCATTGCGGCCTAACCCCCATGCCTCCGCACCATAAAAAGTAAAATTGGTTGAATTTTGTAAAATCAAATATTTTAAAGAATACCTTAGGGTCAACCACATGAATCTTTCTTAAGTTATATAATATCTGTAACAATGCTCTTTTTCCTCTCAGTGCTAGGTCATCTATACTTTTATTCATTTTAAACGTGGATGAAACATATAATACCATATATGAACTCACAACATCAACAACAGAGTCTTTATAATACCATTTTTCTTTAGCTGATACTCGCCCACCCCTTCTAAAACCAAGAATATTGGTTTTATCAAGGTTGACTTCAAGTCCCAATTTATCAGAATATGATTCTAAAATATTCAATTGTTTTCGTAGTCCTGAAGCAACGTCATATATGAGAATGCCATGAAAAGTACCAACAATATCTCTAAACAATCAGGAAACGGCTGTACACCAAATTTGCCACTTTCTACAATATCAGTACACAATTCACCAATAAAAAAGGCAAAAAAGAAGTGGACTTAAAATACACCCTTGTCTTAGACCGACTGGGGAATTCAAACTAATCTGTGTGAACATTATCGTTGCATCTTACACATGCTTTAATGGAGACATTTATACTTTTTAAAGCAGCTAACATTTTCCCATTTAATCCAGAGTTTTGAAGACAATACTAAAGTTTATATCGAGAGACGGAATCAAGAGCTTTCTTAAAATCTACGATGGCAACATATACTTTCTTCTTTTTTCTTGATAAACATTTCTGAATTATTTCATTTAAGGTGAAAACGTGATCAGTTGTAGAATACTCATTTCTAAAGCCGTCTTGGAATTCAGATATTTACGAGTTTGATCATTAAATTTGAGCCGTGTCAATTAACCAATTAATTTATGTATACTACTAACGGGCACAAGAAAAAAAACGTTCTCCTTGTTCAATTTGATCTCACTAAAAACAACAACAAGAAATCGAAGTTTGCAAGTTATAATTTATGAAGCAATGACATAGGCACGTGATAAGGACAGGCGTTCGATTTTTAACAGGGCTGATAACTTATTGAACAGGTTATGGTCATCATGGGGTCAAACTAAAGAATTCACTATCAGTGTTTCGAGAAACACAACAAATCAGCAGGGGGCATGGTAGGCGAGCTGGCTAAGGCGCAAGGTGATCCAGCGAGCTTGAGGTGACGGGATCGAGCCCACCTGTGACTGGGTGTAAAACCTTGGAGTCAACTTTGCGCGCAGCCTCTCCCAGTGTCGTCACAACGCCTAGTGTACAGTACACAACCCTGTGTACTTAAAAGAACCCACGAATCCGTTGGTATATGGCCAGATGGTGGCCACATGAATGCGTGCAAACACCTAGTTGCGGGTACAGCAACGTGCAGTAAATTTGGACAAAATACTGTGACTACGTGTCCTAGTCCACCCAGCTGTGAATGGGTACCTCGTAAATATGGGAAAGCCATATTAACTCGGTGCGCCTAGTGGCTGCAAGAGTTGTATGATCCCCAGGGAGTTGAGATTGATAATACATTGTGCCGTTTGAGACTGACATCCAATGATCGAGGGAAAACAAAGCGCCATTGAGCAGGTGATCTTGATATTGGCGCTATATAAATATATATAAATAAATTATATATAAAATAAAATATCAATCTCTAATAGCGAGTATGTCCACCTCTGGCTAGAATACATGCAAACACACGCCTTCTGTTGAGCCATTTGCTGTACTGTAACTGTGGGATTCTGTCTCCGTCGAATAACTCTATCAAAGTGGTTGTACAAGTGCGCGATTGGTGACCTGTCAGGATAGCGTGCATGGCATGACGTTGACGTTGCTGGCGTGAAATAAGGTCTGGATGACTCGAGCGACATATGGGCGAGCATTGTTCTGCTGGAACAATATCCCCTGTGGCTGTTGCTGAAGAAACGGGACAACCGTTGGTCGAAGTACCTGGTCAGATTACTGTTGATAACGACCAGTTCTGTCCTTTGGTCACCACATATGCCTCCCCATACCATGACACATCCTCCAGCATACGGCTCCGATTCCTTTCGCCTGTCCTCCTGTAAAGTCTAGCTTCGTCCATAGCCCTTTATATACAGAATCTGCTTTAGGTCCGGAAAACAGCACTCGGCGCCACTGTGAAGGAGATGCCAACGACTGACTCTTGTTAATAGCCATTGGAGCCTCAGGCGGCGATGTCTCTCTGTCAGCTTAGCGTTCCTCGATGCGGTTTGCATGGCCCTAATAATACCATAGGCCCGTAGTCTCCTTGTCACTGTCGTTCGACTCACTGGGTGACCGAGAGCTGTTGCCGCTGATGACATTAGCGTTGGACTCCTGCACACCTGGGGTCTGCCTGTCTGGGACCTGTCTGAGGCCTGACCAGTCTGTTGGTAACGCCGACGAAGGTTCCTGACGGTCACGACGGAGCAATTGAAGGTTCTTGCAACGTTGTAGCGCCCTCTCTCTCTCGCTGTGAACTTCGACATAGTAAATTTTCAGCTGAAGTACGATCTGCTCTGTACTGTGAGGTGGTTTTATACCATGCATTCACACGGATGTTACCCTTACATGTAAAACACGTGCATTTTGCTGTCTTCAATGCCAAGTTGTCAAGAGGTGTGTTCGTGCACTGCTGTTCGTCAGAAGCGAACTCTTGTTGTTGGCAATAACTATAGGGCAATTTGCATTTGATTATATTTCCTTATGTTATGAAATATTTTGCAACAGAAAGTTTCTTTTGCCCATCAGCATATATGCAGCCAGTGTAATTGGCATTATAACCAGGGGGAAATGACTTGTGTTCCAAAACCCATTGGCAAATGGCATTATATCCAGTTTGGCATTATAACCAGGGTATTACATAGCCAGGAAATCCGTTCCGGCAAAAACATCGCATTATATCCAGGGTGGCATTATAACCAGGGCCCACTGTATATTGCGTGCAACGAAGTATATCGCACAAATGCTCACCAGCTACCGTCAGCTCACATACGTCCGTGGGGGCAGCATCCACGACAAGTGCGTCCAGTAAGCTCTAGGTTCCAGCATCTCCCATCCTAACACTTTCTATACTAAGTGTGGAGTGTGTGGTGATAGACAGATAGTCTGATGATGGGAGTAGCCACTCGACACTCAAAAAATGATGATGGTTTATGGATAACGACTTCTTTATATATTATGATGCGACGTGTTGGTGTGGATTTGTATATAGTTGTCATGCAATGTTTCCTTATTTAAACCTTGTTAGATGTACATAAGTCGATTCTGTGCTCTATTACTTCACTCTTGCAATATACGAATTTATACCGAAACATCCTAATATAACAAGAAGCTGTTGTCCATAAAGTAGTGTAAGTAGTAGAGGAAATGATTGTCCTGGACCAAGTCCAACAAAAGCCTCTGCAAAGCCTTATTTCCCAAATAAGGCTTTGGTCGGACCCTTAGCTCTTGCTACCATTACCCCTACTGCTTTCCCAACCCATAAAAATTTCAAGCGCCAGCGGGATACGAACTCCACATGTACGCGCCGCTTAACTACCGGAAACATGGCTGAAGTTCATCTATGCCGTGTTGACAGGAGGTAACACTGTGCCGTACGGTACAATCAATAATTCCGCTCTAACAAACCCTCTCCCTGGCCCATCCCTCAAGTAGTACAAGTTCGAACGTCTGCTTTGATGTCCACTTTATCTATGTTGTAAGTTTTGACTGACCATATTGGGTCAGTGGCTCAAACTTATGGCTATCACCCTCGTGTTCCCCCGGCTGGTATAGATACCTAACTAGGGCCCTATCTGGTATCTGTTTCTCTTTTCCACGCAATGGAGCAGCCGACTCTGCAACTATTGATTTTAGTTTGATAGCGTCTGCGGTTTCTTATCAGTGAGCGGGTGACTTCATGGTTGATTGCCGACACACCACCTTAGGGAGCCGTGATACCCATTCAGTCGATCGTTTTCCCGGGGTGGCCATCTCCTAGCATACTGATGTCGAATAAGCGCTCAGCCAAAGTCCTATTGAATCTCTCAACTATGGCTTGGCTGCGATGGGCTCCGGCCGTGCCATATCTGACCTTTGTATCGTGTTTGGCTAGCGGTTGTGACCGCGGCACCCATGAACTCCGCCCTGGGTCAACTTGCAGCTCTGTTGGCGACGTCAGCGGATTGCGTTTGTATATGCGTTCGAATCCTCTGGCTACCTGGGCAGAATCTTTCGTGGTCAAGGGCTCGCCTTCCTTGTAGCGACTGGCTACGTCCACTACGGTTAAGGCATACTTGTACCTCTTGTCGTGGGGTAGGAACAGTAGGTCTGCCTGGTGAACGTTATTAGGTATGTTAATTCCGAACTTCCTTCTAGGCACGTAGCGTGGTGGCGGTAAATAGATCTGCCACAGGGCTTGTTTTTCAAGCCACGCTTTGGCTTCCTCCGGGGGTACTCGCGCCATTTTAGCCAGCTTATCTACAGCGCTAGCTCCTTTCCAGTACCCACGCGGGCTATAGTAAATAGCCTCAAACTTTCTCTGGTTCCGTGACATGTCGTCCCGACAGGGTATTTATTTGTATCTATGTTCTTGGTTCAATTTTCTCATGTCTGTACGCGTACGTGTTTATCCCATCAATAGCTATCCAACGTTTAGTGTCCATAGGCGACAGGGACGTCTTGTTTATAGTCAGTCTGTATATCTTATGACCATCACTTCTAAGTGTGTTCATTTTATGTCTAAAGTCACGGGTCTTGAACAGGGCTTCCTTGAATCTGGCGTGTTTGATGTGTTGTTTCACCGTACTTCTTAACACCCTTAGCCTTCCGGATCTCACCATTGTCGGCCTTCAGGATGGAGTACATCTTAGGTCTCAAACCTATGTACTCGGCTATGGGCGTGCCAGCACACTCGTCCTTCATCTTACCTAGGACCTTTTTATTTACCGTGCTGTGTATGGCATGGTCCTTGGGGTAATTCGCTGGTGTCATACAAATCGAGGTGTTTTCATGTCCTCGTACACGTCCTCGGTTCGAATCTCCATCAGCAGGAATCCGTGTCAGTGTACAGAACTTCACACCTGTCATCGTACTGTTTCTTCAGCTCGTTGTAGTAAAAGTCGTACATCAGGTGTTTGGATAAATCGAGGATGCTCATCCCCACGTAAACAGGCGGTTGAATTTTATGTGGCTTTTCTTCATGTGTGTAGGGCAACTAGGTCATGGGTGAATATTTTGCTACGGTTGAATGCGGACTGGCCATCAGTCTCCTGAGCTTGTCTTCCTCATTCGACCGAACCAGCTTCATGGTCACGCATTTCCTCAGGTTCTCCATAGTCTTACCAAACACCGAGTTGTTCATGAGCTTGTAGAGGTTTTTCTCAAAGTCACTGGTGGCAAGCTTTCGGAGGTCTGTGTTCATTCTGATGTAGGGTTCCATCCATGGGCTCTGGTCAAACATGAGCACCCTGTGTATTTTGGTCAGCCTCATACCCAACGACAGGTACAGCTGTAGGTTGCGATAGTGAGCGATGTACTTGGTCTTATTCATTAAGTTAGTCACGAGTTTTTCAACGTCTGCAACCCGCCCACCTAATAAGTTATGTTGGTACTCAGACATCCAGTCTGGGTTAACCCTCATACGTTCGGGGGCCAGGGGGTAGCTGTTGTGTGATGTGTGTAATGCCTTGGGGTACTCCAAGTCAACCTCGAGGATATAACCTTTGTTCGAATCTGACGCGATGCTCATAACATCGACCTCGTGTGACGCCCATTCGAATCCCCCTGTGGGTAGATACTGACTCATAGCCCAGCCGTACAGGTTGTTGGCGTCGAGGTAGAGAATGTGATTGGTTGGCTTGCTTGGGTAGCCCTTCGCATTATTGATTATTTGCTTTCCGCAGTATCGTTTGGTTGCCATGGAGATCCCACCTGCATAAGCCTTTCTCAATGAATAGGTGCATGTCGTAATCTGTGAGTAATTCTAACTTAACTCCGGTCTTTTTAAGCAAGGCATCCCACGACAGACCTGGGCTGGTGTAATACCATGCAGCATCGAGTTTATACTGCTTGAAACATGTCCGCCTAAACGTCTCAAACACGTCGGCTAACAGCAGTACATCTGTCCTCAAGTACAGGTCGTGATAGTCACCCAGATTCCTACAACCCAGTTTATTCCATACTTTAATAGCGTGTGAGTAATCGTCTTGGGATATTTCCGAGTCGGTCAGATTGCTGTAAAATTCTCTGATGGGGGGTAGTCTGGTCTCGGCGAACTTGGCCCAGCCATCCATGTACTCATAGGGGTACACACCCTTCCTCATCAACAGGGGTCTAGTCTCGGCGTCTGTGTATCGATCGGTAATAGGGAAGGTATCGTTGGCCTTGACCAGACTGTCTAGTGAAGACAATAGAAATTGAAACGAGTCTATGAACCTAAGACCGTTTAAGCTGAAGGAGATGTATCTCTCCATGTTGTTGGGGATGCACGTTATATTACCATCGATTTTCGCGATGGCCTGCATGATCAAATGAGAGTCGTACCCTCTCAAGTTGTGAAAGACAACGGGGATGTTTATTATCTTAGGGTTGATTCTAAGCTTGAGGTTACACGCGCTGTGAGCGGCGCCTCTATACTTACCGGTTACGTGACAGTGATCTCTCACCGAATCACCGTTCAGTGGTGAGTCACACACGTGACAGTGAGTGCTACAGGCGTGAGCTAGCCTGTCGCCTCGGGTCATACGCATGGGAGCGACTCTATACAGTGCGTTCCTAATAATTTTTTCTTCCTCCTGCAAACACTTTAGAAACCTTTCAGCCGCGTCAGGACCCTATACACTACCGGAGCTTGCTTTCCCGTCTTTGCGGATCTACTAACGTATCCAAACCCACAGGCTTCATGCTCCTGTGTTTTGAGTGTGAAGCTCTCACCTGTGGGTAGAGTATTAGAGTATCCCAACAACCCGCTTCTGTAACAGGTTTGACCAAGGCTTCAAAGTTGGTATTATATTATATAAGGCACAGACATTTGGTTCTTGTGGTTGTCGGATTTTAGGATATTGTCACCTTCCTTAGGCATGTCGGCGCATTATGGCGTCTGCCCCACACCTTTGGCAATCCTCCCGTGGGATTCTAATAAATCAGCTCGGGCTGAAACCGTTGCGAGGCATCGCACACAAAAGTGTTTTTCCCAACGTGTTTTAGACTGATCGGGTGCAACAACCGGCTGAGATGTTTTATCCACGTGTAGTGATACTTTTCACCTCGTTGGATCATGAATATATTGATAATTTGGTGAGGTTCCCCAGGGGCTGACCCTGTGTACTATTGTTGTGTTGCCTTCGTGCCCAAAGACATTTATAGCTAGATTATTCTGTTTTTCTACTTTGGTGATCTGGGATATGGGGTTGGTTCATCTATACCATCCCAGTTGATCCCAACATCTTGGGATAGCTAGAAAGCCTGTCTGAATGAGTGTCAGCTGGAAACAAGGCTGACCTGATAGCTACCCTCAGGCAATCGTCTCCTCTATTCTTAGCGTTTACTATGTCATGTTTTTCCTATAGTAGGGGGCAAGTCTAGGTATGACCCGCCTCTGAGCGGCACGTGGTTAGCTATGTCTAGATAGACATTATCGATTTTATCTACAGCACCCGGACCCCAAGTGTGTGTAGCGTTCTAGGTATTCCCGTATCTGCTGAAAACTGGTATCGATTGATGCGTTAATGGTCTCTGTATGCTGACAACCTCTTGCCTACCTCTGAAGTAAGGCTGAACGTACTCAGTGACCCCTCCCCCAACTTGCTTATCGAGCGACATTTTAACTGTGATTTGAAACTTGATACTTCCAAGATCGTTTAGTTCCTGGTTTATTTTATCAGCTATCAGAGGCTTGATATCTGTGATATCTATGTTCCTATCAACATGCATGCGCCAGCCTCTCAAATAGTTACCTACAGCGCGCTCAGTGCGCACGAACTGTAGGTCAATAGCTCTATTCTGCCGTAACAGTTCTACAAGCTGTGGTTTCCTCATACGGGAATACCCACCTAAACCCAAATCTCGAACCTCGGCTTTTAGTTGTTTTACAGTTGGAGGTTTTGCTACGGGGGCATGTGATAACAATGCGACTAACCCGGCTTTCCCCAGGTTTGAATAACCCGTGAGCCCAAGCTGTTTTGCTTGAGCTTTTAATTGTTTTACTGTGGGAGGGGCTTGTATGTTAAGTAATCTCAACAAGGCTGGTTTGGTCATTCGAGAATACCTGATCACACCTCTCTGTCTTGCGATATGCTTAAGCTCCGCGTTATAGTAGTCATAATTGCGTACACACCTAAGAGAATTAATGTCTAATTGGACCGCCGTAAAGGTAAAAAATGAGTAAATATCTAGATACACCTTATCGATTATTCCCTCGACCCACCCGGAACATGCGCAGCATAGCAGGGTGTTTTGTATTACTTGCAACGACTCATCAACAAGTATATCTATCTCCCCATGCACATCTACTCGCCCCCCATCAAAGTAATTCCAAGTGTGCCCAACCCATGGCACATCAAACCCTACTTTCACCATGATTGTAAACGAGCACCCCTTATATAGTTCACTAATAATCATGGGTTTGAGGACACTAATATCTATACTTTCCCCCACATCCATCTTCCAGCTTTTCAGGCAACCTTCCCTGGGCTCAATTTCCACAAACATAGTTATACCTAGTGTGCATAATGTCTAATTGGGCCACTGGCAAAGGGAGGTAACTCCTCCAGCCTTACACTGCTATCTTGAGAAGTCGCCTACGTTCTTTTATGTAGGCCTTTTTATTCTCGTAGATGAGGTGATGTCTGACTACGTTCGCTCCGTGAGCTTTACATAAGCAGTAGTGCCCTTTAACTCCTACGCCACACACAGAACACGAGTAGTTAGGGCTTCCCATGTGGAAACAACAGTATCCCTCAGTCCTACATTTCTTACCACAGGGTTCTTTCTTCCCCATAAGTATGTATTCGCATCGGTATGGAGCAGGTCTCATGTTTAGCATACTTATATGAGTACTTAGTCTAATTGTTTTGCAACCAACACAGTCGCCGCTATACCCAGCACTATGAAGACCAGTTCACGGTCCATTTGTCCCTTGGATAGTGTGTAGTACTGAGCGAGTGTGGGTTTATTGAGGGGTACCAATCATTTACCAGTTAATAAGAAGTATTCTCTCGCTGCGTCGTCGACATCGTGGAATGTTTGAACGGCATGGTTTTCACGCCTGAGTTGTTCGTTAATGTAATCGATCCTCTGGAGGTGTTTTTTACCGTACTCGGATTGGGCAGCCTGTAATTTCTCAATAGCGAGATCGTGCCTTTTACGCTCTGCCTGTATTTCAGCCGCGTGTGACTCTCGTAGTTTCGAGAAGAGGAAATTACTCCCGGAAAATGCCAGGGCATTTACTAACGCACCACCAACCATCATAGCTATCGTGGCCATCCTATATTTATTTCATAATATTTTCAGGTATTATCCCTTGTTTTACTAGGATGTCTTTTGTAGCCATCGCCATACCAAGGTTCATTATGAGCATACCCATATTCTGCAGGTTGAAATCTAGCTTGATAGTAGGTTGTTTAAGCACCATTTTGGTCAACCGAGCGTACCCTACGGCTAGACTGGCGACCACTGTGGCGTGGTATGCGTCGTTGACGAACGTTTTCCCCTCAGACATTATGTATATGATATAAAAATATATATTTTATTGCATGATATGTGGGTTGACCTCTTATTGCGGTGGTTTCTCCCTTGGTCGTGTATATAACCATGAGATAGCCACGGCAGCAGTTGCGCATACAACCAACAAGAGTCGAGACGGGTGGATCACCGTGATAATTTTATGTTGGTTACACCACCGTTTTTTACCGGCAGCTACTCTCTTAAGATTCTTCTGCCTGGTTACTGTGGGAGGGGTCTCCACCAGTTGTGGGATCTCTTTGGGAGGGTTTCCCCAACGTGGGGGTCTCCTCCGAAGGGGTCTCCTGTGCAGCATCCATCCTTTATACTATTATTATTATTTTTCCTCTCAAATTGACAATGCTTTGCCGTGATAATCGCCGCCGTCACCGGGGCTAACAACATACCATATTTGTGGTACAGCTCGCAGCTGATAGAGCTCAAGGCGTGTTCGATAAAAGGGTCTTTCTCAAGGTCTTCCCACAGGTAAAGTCGGCGCTCCTGGGGGATGGGAAGGAAGTACGACGCAATACCAGTGTATATCTGGGTCATAGCCGATCCTATTGTCTTTGTCATTTCTGCACCTAGTCTAGCCTCGTATCTAGCGTACAGCTTATCGATTTCTTCGGCTGACATTTTGTGAATCTTATCTGGAGTGTACTCCCCAAAGTAATGTTTGGCTTTGCCACCAACAATCAACGCCCCAGTTTCTCTCGCTTATCATCGTCCACCTGTGGTGATTGGGGTACCAACAGTTGCTCTAGCAATTCCTCACACTCCATCTTATAATGTGATAAGTAAGTTTTAGTTTTAACAATATAATATACTATATAGGCGAAACAGAGAGAAATGAAGGTTAAGTTGCACACGACGAACACTTCAAATACCATAGCTATAAGTGCTTAGCATTGCTTAGCATTTGCTTAGCATTTGCTTAGCTTTACTTAGCATTGCTTAGCTAAAACACCCTATAAGCCACGGGTTGGTCGGTCTTGAGCACGAGCTTAGCGTGTTTAGTTTCAGCGAGCTGTTTCTTCACCCGTTCCCATTCTAATTTACTCATCACATCGTTCTCTCTCAAACACTCCTCGAACGAATCCCTGTCCTTGCAGTGAAATAAGGCCACCCATCGCGTCTGCTCCCTTAGGTCTTTCAACACCGAGTTGAACTTCTGCGTCAGTACTCAGACGCTGTGATTTGCGTGTCGGCCGGAGAAGGCCAGGTACGATAGCATATCTCTCTTTTTTGTTATCTCACGATTAGCGCTGCAGTCATCCAGTATGAACAGCGTTGACTCCCCTTTAAATTTCTCGTGAAGAGCTTTCAACCAGTCCTGCAGACGTGTTCCCGGGTCGACTCTGTGTACGTTTTATTCATGCTCAGAGTAGGGCACATGATAACGATGTGGTCGAACACATCCCTGTAGTACCCCTCCAACATATCCAACACGAAAACGGTCTTCCCACAGCCAGTCTGCCCGCACACTATAGCGCAGTGTAGGTCGCAGGGTAAATCAATAGATGGCTTGCATGAATCTCCCATTGTCTATATTAAGTTGCGCGTCCATAATAACGTACAGATATAATTTCAACTTGCCAGCGGGTTGAGCCTTCTTGGTAATCTGGATAGTAATCCCCTCGCTGCCGTTGTCTATGCAGCGGCCGCTACCGTGCAGTTTATTGTCATCCGTGGATCGCATGTCCAACCATAGCGCGTACTTGGTGGTCAGGTATTCACCGATTTGCACGGAGGATTGGTCCAGGTCTTTGGTTATGTATGGGTGTTGTTTGATGGCCGGTAGCTTTTTTATCTCATCCCACTGCTGGTACGCCGTCATACCATGACTGAACAGCTGGTTGGGCACGCCCTCGATGGTCACTTCCACCTTTTCAATCTCGGGGTTGAAAAACTTCTCGCTGTCCCTCCGGAACGGCTCGTAATCCTCCACGGGGACGACCAGGATGCCTTTCATCGATCAGCGCCCGACGCGTTCAGGTTGATATTCCACACAGTGTCGCTCTTATCCCGCATCGATAGATCTATGCCTCAGTATGCGATCGCATACAGGATGGCCACATTCCCGGTACTTACTTCAACCTGCCTGGCTAGCTCCGGGCTGAGTGACCATGTCGAGCTCCAGAGAGATGTTGTCAATGGTATAACTGGCCTCATCGCCGTTCGGCGTACGCTCTACTTTGCTGTAGTCGTTAAACGTTAGCTCGTGATTCAAGCCTATCACCCAGCGCGGCCTGGTAAAGCGGCGTGTTCCGTGGAGCAACTTCGAAGTCAAGCGGCGCATAGAACCGGTTCCCGTACGCTTGAGCGATGGCCTTTTCACCGTCCGTGATCTTGTCTAACTGGTCTTGCGTGAAGACATACCCAATGCGCGACCTGGTCGATTTGCTGATGCCCTGATACACAGGTCCCCGTAGCAGTGAAACACGTCGCTGTCGTCGCTGCTCAACACCTCGTTACCACTGATCTTGATGATGGTTTTCTTGATGATGGCTCGACCTACGTTCCACACTAGCTCACGTTTGTCGTTGGTGGAGGCCAACGTGAGGTTGAACGCCAGTCAAACAGTGCCTGGTACAATGAGGTCATTCACGCCAAGGTTTGGAAATCTAACCAGCAGCGTTTGATTCTGGTCTATCTTGCTGGGATTGTTGGTGATGGTCACCGACTGACGCACGGCTTTGATACCTAGGGGCTCTCTCGATCTTCTGAAAGGATCTAGTTTTCTACCGTACATTGTTATATAAATGAAATATATAAGTTTTAATACTAAATAATGGCTGAATACATACCTATGGATGATATGTGGGATAATAATGCCCAGGCATTCGACGAGCAGGAGACCTCGTTCCCCATAAGTACTGAACTTGTACAGTCGGCCGTCGACGATTATTACGACGCAGTTGAAAATAAAGACAACATCAAGCCGTTGGGGAGGGACTATTCCAAGTTTATAGTCGATAAGAAGGGCACGCTGCGATTGAAGGCTCACCCGGGGGTCGATATCATGAAAAAAGACGGGAAGCCATATGCTTTGTCAACACTCACCAGTCGACCTGGTGGGAGTCAACTGCTCCGTGAGGAACTAGGCTTCATAGATTACGGTGGTGCAAGATCTAAGCTTCCCCCGAAGTCGTCCAAGATCTGCAAGCAGCCAGGGCCAATACTGGGGATGCTAAAGAAACATCGGACAGTATCGAGAAAATATTGACCACATACCATGACAAACCCTTGCCGGGGCTCGAATTTCCCCTGAGGGAACTGCGAGGCCTAGACGAAGCCTTGAAACATGTACGAGGAGAACTCGTTAACAACATGGGGAAACTGAACGAAGTCGATGAGCGCATCGCTCGCGAGAAAATAAAACTCACCGAAACGGAGGATGATGATATGAAACGTCGTATCGAGGAAAGAATAAAAAACTTGGAAGACGAGAGACGGACTCGGTTGGAATCCGCTTCCTCGAACCGGGAAGCCCTCCGATCCCAGATCAGTCGTGTACGGGAAACCATCGATCGAGTCCTAAATGAAGACACCACGCTAGCTGACAGGATCCGAATCCTCTTCCGAGAGCAAGGTATCACCATTGCCAGCATTTTGACTGCATTGGGCTTCATCATATCTACCCTGGTGGTGTCATTGAGTGGGGGTACCCCCACGCCCCCAAGTGGTGGCACACCACCAAGTGGTGGGGGTGTCAAAGACTGGATAAAAAAACTAGGGGAGGCCCTGGCTAAACTGGCTGGTAAGGCCGCCGAAGCCCTGCCCGGCATCCTGGGTAGCATCGTCTCGTGGCTGCTGAGCTCTCTGGCTAAAACTGCCACGTGGTTCAGTCAAAACCTGTGCGCAGCCATCGTCGCCGTAGTGGGTTTGGTGTACGTAGCGGCTAAGGAATTTTTAACCAAATGAGTCCCAAAGCTACCCCACCAACCACCATAGCTGTTTTACGATCGATGTGCTGCTGATTGGATTGTGGGGGTGACCCCACAGGGGGTGTTGGTTGAATCCTAGGCTCCGGGGGTGGCACCACTATACCCGTTTCACCGGTCGTGGGTGGTGGGATGTGTGGGACGTTGACTATTTCGTTGTTGTAGCCCACCACTTTTTTTACTCTCAGTTGCATATCACTCGGAGCCATGTACAACCCCACGTCGAACACGTAGTCGACTTTCGACCTGGCATATTCCAACACGTCTTGGTAGCGTTTGATGGCACTCGGGAGATCAACTGGAGCATTGATAGCATCCTCAACGTTGACAACGAACTGTTTCTGAGCGTCGTAAGCAGTCCCCTTACCGAGGATATTGGAACGCGTTTGCGTCTGCGCACCCAACAGCGCCCACACGTACGTTCGAATCGAGTCGTTCAACCTGATTACCCCGGCACGAGTGAACCCTTTCGACGTGTCCAGCATGAACTTTTTCCAGTCATCCGCTGCCCCCTGCTCGAACCTCCAGACTCGGTAATCCTTGCATCGGTTTGTTGAACCAAGCGTGAACTACCTTAGCGTTAGTCACCGAAAACTTATACTTATCAAACACATCTATGAACTGGGCGTCGAAATACAACCCGGCAGCGACCACGATCTTCATGTGGGGGAAATCTACGTTCAGTTTAGGGTAAAACACACCAGGGGAGTACATTTTAAAACTATTATATAATGAGTTTATATACTCTAACATGTACATAACACTTCCAGGAATAACGAGCGGTGAGGCCATTCAGTTGGCCTTACATGACCGATATACGTCGGGTCAACTTCGAAATTAAGCACTGTCGCGATATCACCTACCTACCTCGATGGACTAACATCAACGCTAGCAACAATAAACTGTTCGTAGGTGGCGCTCGCAACCAGATAACTGACGGCTACTACAGTGTGTGTTCTCTAAGCAACGAGGTCTTCAAACCCCTGGGAGCCGAACTCAAGATGAACGACTCAAACGGCACAGTGGTGTTAATCAACAACGGAAGAAACTCCTTGAGGCTCGGCCGACCATTGGCGAGGACACTCGGTATGCAGCCTGACGAGATAAAACCAACGACTACCGCCACCGGCACTAAGTTACCCGACCTAGTACCATATCGAGAGCTGTGCATTCATCTCAGCCAGGTTAGCACAACGGACAACATTCAAGGGGGTCACCCTTCCACTATACTGAGAGCCCGTACCGGTGAAAACGGAGAAATACAACGACGGTAGAACCGAGTCGTTTTCACTGCGGCAGTATAAGAGGTTAACCCAGGGCAACATCCCTGAGCTGATAATATCGGTGTTAGATATAAATCATAATCTCGTGAATATAGGATACCTCAGTATAACGCTGCACATAAAATGACCATCGCACAAGGCCCCGGAATGAAGTTGAAAAAATGCATCAATGTGGGGATCTCCGACCTCGGGGACACACGCGGATTCGACGAACCCGGAGTAGATGGTAAATTGTATGCTTTGCAACTGAAAAACAGCATTTTCAAACGCGTTGAAGTCCCCTCCAATGGTGGTACTAGCAACCTAAGTGATATAGTAGATACCTCAAGAGCGGTTGTCAACACACGGTACTCCCTAGTCCGCACGGTGATGATAAATGGATGATATACCCATCGTTCGGAGGCAAACTGTTTGACTTAGAAGATGTTGAGAGCACTACCGTCGCCCGAAATAAGCCATATACACTCGTCTTCACCGATGATGACAAGTGGGTGTTATTACCCGATAAAGTCGACTGGTTTCTCAATATTAGGCTCGGCTCCCCCTACGTGTTCACAGATAACAAAGACAACCACCTAAACAAAGTCGTGAACAACGAAACCCTGCTCGTGGCTTACGTCCCGACTCAGAGACGTGAAGCGTGAGTCATCAGCCCACTGCCGCCAGTATGGCAGCCCACATGCTATCGAGTAAAGCGGGCATGCAAAACGTGGTATTGCAGTTGGTGTCTGAATTCGAAGGCGTGGTCACCATCCTGGAGAGTCTACCGGCGAACTCAACACTGGTCATCCAAGTCTACCTAGGGGAACCATCGCAGGATGATGTCGAAATCGTGAAGGGGGTCAAACTGAGGTGGGGGAAACAACAACAGTATCACGTTTGCAACGTTTACGTGCGGGTGGGTGTCGACTCCAAAACCAGTCTGCAGGGTGTCACAGTGATCGTGGAAGACACGATATCACTAACCAAGATCTTCCTACCCGACAACATACACTTCATGGGGGTGAAGTGCACCCCTGAACTATTATCAGAAAACCAGTTGGAAATTATATCGTAATAGTATTATAACAATGTCTTGGCTTCACCCCAACACTACACTTAGCGATTTAGGGGACACGGAGGGATTCGACCAACATGGTGAGGAAGACACCTTTTACATCCTGCACTTCAAAGACAACGTGTATAGGCGGGTGTCGTTATCAGATTTTAAAGAGCCTGAATGGATAATCAACTTAACCCTCACCTCACCTTATATCTCACTTAAGGAACGTAATTATATCTCTGAAATTAAGAATAGCGGTACCTTGGCCTCGTGTTTCATTCCGGCCCCTAATACAAAGATTTGGTTAACTTCATCACCCCATACGTTAGTAGGAACACCCGAGGGTGAGTTAAGGTATAACTGCTCCAAGGATATAAGTGTTCCCGGCTATGATACCAGGCTCCACACTCATCATAGAAGTCTATCTCAATAGAGCTTATATTGATAATCTAGAACACCAACTTTTACCCGGGGTGACAGTACACTGGAGTCCCCGGCAGAATAGGCAACGTTACCGTATCATCATACAAACGGACCCCTCAACGGGTTCTATAACCTCCTCAATAAGCCCCCTCCTCCTATGGGGATCGTGTGGATGTAGAGTTACCTATTAAATTCTCTCCTATTTTCATACCTGATTATTTATACCTTATAAGTCTAAAGTTCGTTGATCGACTGAAACCCAATTAAAATATCTTTTGTAATATATATTATAGGATGGGACTGTACCCAGTCGTAGAGGAAGTAGCGAAGACCCTGGAAACCGTAGACGGGTTCCGCTTGAGGCAGTTATGCGATGTAAAACGTCAACTAGAACAAGACCGCGACACGCGGAAAGCACTATATAAGAAGTACCATAGAGCTTTCAATGCCGTGGACGGGACTGATACTGCCCTTCTAACAACCGGCATAGGACTAGGGGTGGCAGGTGCTGGGTTGTTAGCTACCATCGTGGCTGCACCTATAGTGCTAGGTATTGAAATAACAGCTGGGGTGACAGGGATGTTAGGGTTGGTGCTTAAAGTTGCATCACGCAGACTGCATCGTAAGGCGTTGAAACACGATGAGATCAGGGTTCTGGCCGAAGCAAAGCTGAACACAGTAAGTGATCGTATTTCCACGGCACTCACTGACAGTAAGATCTCAGATGAGGAGTTTCGTTCAATCCTCTCTGAACTCACAAAATATAACAAAATGAAACAAGAGATTCGATCCAAGTCACGTAAGTCTGCTATCAGCGAGGACGAGAAAAAAAAGTACATAGAACAGGGGATACAAAAAGCCCGGCAAGCCTTTATTACGAACACCAAAGAGATCATAGGCGATTCACATTAAACTGTTTCATCGAGGTCAACGTGACATAGTGTCATAGCGGCACGAGAGCTATACAACATAGATAAAGTGAACATGAAATCAGACGAACCTACCTTGTATTACTTGAGGTATGGGCCAGGCAGAGGACTATTGATCGTAGTGTTACCTCCTGTCAACAGCACGTGATGCGTGGGTGCGCGTGATCTACCCGTTAAACTGACCTACTTCAGCTAAGTCCGCGGTAGCTCAGTCGGTTGAGTGGTGCGACCCCATTATGTATAGTCTGCGCAAGCTGTACATGTGGGTTCGTATCCCGCCGTCACAACTTTGTGTGATGTGATACACAATTCCCCTTGGGAGGAAGCGCAATACATTTCTATTTCTCCCTTGGGGAATTGTGGCTGCCGGGGACATTTTACTACTTTTCAAAATAGTAGGGGTAATGGTAGCAAGAGCTAAGGGTCCGACCAAAGCCTTATTTGGGAAATTAGGCTTTGCAGAGGCTTTTGTTGGACTTGGTCCAGGACAATCATTTCCTCTACTACTAGTGTACCTTTTCTTATTATTCATCAACTTCTAAAATACCAATTAAACAGATCATTCAACACTCACCGACTGCCGTCAGTTGACACACTTCGACAGGAGAGGCATTCATTACAGTCACATCCACGATCTTCCATGTACCAGCATCTGCAGCTCTAATATTCTCAATAGTAAGCGTGGAGTGTGTGGTGTTCCTGGTTGCACTGTATCCAGCCACAAAGCTGCAGTTGGGGTTGCAGGTGACGACGTACTTGCCACCAGGTTGCACCCACGCGAAGCCTGTGTAGTTGCTTCTGTCACCGACTATTTTGTATCCTTCACCAATCTGACCAACACCATCTGGACAATCTGCGTCTGTTGAAGCAGCGCCTGGAACGTACGTTGTTTGTTTGATGTAAATGAAATATAATAAATGTTTAAGAAGCTGAAATTGTTATCTTTGTCAATCTGACCAACACCATCTGGACAATCTGCGTCTGTTAAAGCTGCGCCTGGAACGTACGTTGTGTGGTCGATGTAAATGAAATATGATAAATGTTTAAGATGCTGAAAATTTTACTTATCATCAGGTCGAACCCATACAAAGCCTGTGTAGTTGCTTCTATCACCGACTATTGTGTATCCAGTATTTGGTATTGCCTCTCAGTCTGGACATAAAACCGCCTTCAACGGGAAAATAAAGTTTGACAACACATATTGTTAACATTTTAAAGGTTTTTCACACCTCAAACACATGTTGTCAAACTTTCGAGTCATTTGATAGATACCATTTTGTAGGTTGAGTTGACCAGACGACCAAACTATCACGTGACAGTTTCGTTGACTGCGATTGGCTGTTCCTGAACAAAAACTGTTTAACAACACTTCACACGTCAAGCTTGGTTGTTTGGTTTTGGTTTAACGCCACTTTCGACAGCACTCCAGCTGGCTATAATGACTATATGCAAATAATCTAGTCTGGACCAGACAGTCCAGTGGTCAACAGAATGAGCATCGATCTACACAACTGGGATGCAATGACATGTGTCAACCAAGTCGGCGAGCCTGACCACCTGGTCCGCTAGTCGCCTCTTTCGACAAGCATGGGTTGATGAAGACCATTTCTAACGAGTTGACAACACCTTGAGCACCCGTACTTGTATAAAGGGTTACTTCGAAAGGAACTTGTCATGATTATAGATGATAAATCATCTGAATACGCTTCAGTAATACCACCTATCGCATCTTGATGGCAATGAGATTGCTGTGAATGCTGCTGCAGGAAACACATTTGAAACCTTGGAAACAGAAGTATTGAAATGATAAGTTTTGAAAAGTAGCAGTGCTTACTGTAACTGTAAGGTCGCTTGCTTACCTGTTACGCAAGTTGTAGTGTATTGCATGTACTACTGTTACAACAAATTCTACTTCTAATGTCAGTCCGCCGCCATATAGCTGGACTATTGCTGAGTGCGGGGTAAAACTGAACTCACTCACTCACTAATGCCAGTACTACTGGCGCTACTACTACTTACATTACTACCACTGCAACTACTGCAACTACTGCTGCTACTACACTTCAACAACTACTAAAACTTCTTCTACTACTACTACTAACTACTACTACTACTCCTTTTACTACTACAACTTCTACCACTACTACTACCAAAAATCAATTTCACACATGCAGTGAATATCAAAGCATTTCTAGTCTCAATGTTTCAATTTGAACGATTATTTAAGACCATGGTACGAGAATGCGTGGTCTCCATTACATATGACACGTGGCTAAAGTACATCTTCACGCCTGTCAATGTCTTTGTCAATGTCTCAGTCAACGAAGTGCTCTTATAACGCTGCCAGAACAATCCTGGGCTCAAATCAATAGCAATAGGTCTAAATAGGCATATCTTCAAAGGTGAAAGTATATTCTCCTTCAAGAAACATCATCAAATCTGTTCACGGCACAGCTGAATTCGCGCAACTAAGAAACCTAATGGACATGACTTAATTCTGTGTTGATTTCTGAAAACTTTGACGCAAATATAATTGTTTCTTTAACCAGACAAATAACATGGAATCACTTGCTTATTCATATTCACAAGATACGCAAAGTTTATTAAATGCGAATACATTCAAAAAAATAAATGAAACATATTTTAACAGACGTTTCTTTGGAATGTACCAGAACATATAACGTACTTACCAGCGATGAACATCAGAGTGAGAAACAGAAATGCGTGCGCGTGGTTTCTGTTTAGAGCCATTTTCATCAAGCTGAAAAGAGAAATACTTTGTGATACCACTGTTTTTCTCCTTAAACTTCTAAATATTAAAGATATGATTAGTCATCTTTAACTCAGCGGGGAATCAAACCCTGGTCTTCGGAGAGACGTGCTAACGCTCTAGACACTAGGTTCATCCATTGTTCCTTAAAAAACAAGAACTACTATTACATCAACGCTTTTGTGGGTATGATAAATATTTTGGAGCACAAACTCTAAGGCAATACTTGTTATCAATTCTTGATGGCATACAGAAACGTGAATCGTATTTAAAATTGAAAGCACATTAGCACATATGTAACGTAATCTGGACGTGATGCATAACACTTCTGCTAATCATGTAGGCTACATGAATATTCATAAATATAAGAAGATCACTCGTCACGTGTTGTGATCGTGACAGCTTCAGGATAAAACATCACCGGGTAATTATAAACGAGAGTAGTCCAGGAATACAACATTATGTAGGAGGCGATTATAGTGTAATATACTCACGGGCGAAAGAAACGTCACCTCGCTTTTTTAACAAAACAGCAAACTCGGAGCCTGGAAATTTAAGAATCATATTTGGAAAATTAATGGATTTCCAACATTCTGAATGATGAAAGTGTGAACTACAGATGTGAATAATCACTTAGTGTACCTCCGCCAGTCTCAACACAGCCACAACAATTCAAACCTATCCACTACATACAAACCACGAACAAATAAATCTGCAATCTTACGTGTTTATGTTTTTACTGTTTACTTGATAAGGGTTTCAAGTTTCTTGTTAGGTGTTAAAAGAGAGTGAAACTACTTCAACTTCTTATATAAACTATACATTCATTTGGTAAATGAGACAATGCAAGGAGAGAAAAAACCCGCTATTGGAATAGTATTGTAATAGTTGGTTGCAGTAGACCATCCTTATCGGAATAATTGTTTCCCCTCAATAGTCACCACTAAAAGCTACATACCCGTGTTGCATACTCTATAACATACACATCCATTCTACATACACATGCAACATATCTGTGTTATACACCCACGTCACATACACATGAAACATATCAGTCTTATACACCCACGTCACATACACATGCAACATGTCAGTGGTATACACCCACGTCACATGCACATGCAACATATCCGTGTTAAACACCCATGTTACATACACATGCAATATATCCGTGTTATACACCCACGTTACATACACATGCAACATATCCGTATTATATACTCACGTCACATACACATGCAACATCCGCCCGGAGAGCTGAAGGTCGCGGGTTCGATTCCCGACAGCGTCATACCGAAGGACGTTAAAATATGGTACTTGTTGGTCACTGCCTGGCGCTCGGCATTAATGGGTACAACAAGGACTGGTCGGCTCGGAGTCAGTATAATGTGTCTGAGTGGGGTATTCATGCTTCACTGCGGCATGGTATCTCAGTGGGCTAGCACTATAAAACCAGCTTAAGTCTGGGCTATTACAAACAGCCGCACATTCACAAACACACGCATGCACGTCGTCATATGAGCGAAATATTCTCAAGCACGACGTTAAACCCAATTTCACCTCACCTCACCTCACACATGCAACATATGCATGTTATACACCCACGTCACATACACATGCAACATATCCGTGTTAAAAACCATGTCACATACACATGCAATATATCAGTGTTATACAACCACGTCCCATACACATGCACCATGTCCTTGTTATAGACCAACGTCACATACACATGCAATATATCAGGGTTATAAGCCCACGTCACATGCACATGCAACACGTACTTGTTATGGACCCATGTCACATACACATGCAACATATCAGTTTTAAACACCAATGTTATATACACATGCAATATATCCGTGATATAAAACCACGTCACATGCACATGCAACATATCCGTGTTATGCACCCACGTCACGTACACATGCAACATATCAGTTTTAAACACCCATGTCATATACACAAGCAATATATCCGTGTTATAAACCCACGTCACATGCACATGCAACATATCCGTGTTATGGACCCACATTACGTACACATGCAACCTATCAGTGTTATACACCCACGTCACATACACATGCAATATATCCGCGTTATACACCCACGTCACATACACATGCAACATATCCGTGTTATACACAACTGTCACATACACATGCAACATATCCGTGTTATACATCAACGTCAGATACACATGCAATATATCTGTGTTATACAAACCTGTCACATACACATTCAACATATCCATGATATACACCCACGTCACATACATATGCAACATATCCGTGTTATACACAACTGTCACATACACATGCAACATATCCGTGTTATACAAACCTGTCACATACACATGCAACATATCCATGATATACACCCACGTCACATACACATGCAACATATCCGTGTTATACACAACTGTCACATACACATGCAACATATCCGTGTTATACATCAACGTCAGATACACATGCAACATATCTGTGTTATACAAACCTGTCACATACACATGCAACATATCCGTGTTATACACCAACGTCACATACATATGCAACATATCCGTGTTATACACCCACGTCACAAACACATATCCGTGTTATACACCCACGTCACATACACATGCAACATATCCGTGTTATACCCCCACGTGACATACATATGCATTATATCCGTGTTTTACACCAACCTCACATACATATGCAACATATCTGTCTTATATACCCTCGTCACATACACAGACTAGGGCCCGTGAAAATCAGGGTTAGATTTATCTGTCGTAAGGCATGCTTCTCTATTTACGAGAGAGGCGACTTACGGGTTGTCTAATGGCTGAGTTCGTGCGTACGTGCCATCGTATACTAATTGCGTACATCCATTTCACGATGTTGATCGCTGGATTGTCTGGTCCAGACTAGTTTATTTACAGACCGCCGCCTCATTGCTGAGAGTGGCGTTGGAAACTAGCAAACAAACAATGCACATACTTCATACACGTTCCTGATCTTTCAATCTACTGCCTGGTACCTCATGCTCGTACCCGTGCTATAATCCCAGTCGTCCAACGCAGCTGAGTTACCCGTCCTCTATAATTGCGTTTCAAAACCAAGATTAATGCCCTCACTCTATTCGTCTTTTGCATTTTGGGGCTATATACCATGTCCGTAATCCATATGTATGCTACAAACTATAACACTCACCTCCGCCAGTCTCACCACAGCCGCGACAGTCCAAACCTATCCACCCAACCACATACAAACCATGAACAAATAACTCTGCAATGTTACGTGGAGCTGATTATTGTAAGTGTTCAATACTTGTATGTCAACTTGTAAAGGGTCAAACTGTTTGAGAGCTGTATTGTCGGTACACGTTTAACATGTCAGCTATTCTCGGGGTCTCTCGTTCTAGAGCAACTGATTGTAGTCAGTGTTAAATGCTCATGGCTAAAGTTATACGGATCAAGAGCGAGCTTTCATAGCGCTATTGTCGGTTCACAATTAACATGTCTACAGTTCCCGGGCACACTCGCTGTTAAGGTGTCTGTACTGTTGTAAAATCAAAATCTTGGTGCAATTGTGTATGAGTTAAGATTTATAGGCACAGTGTTTCATCAATATCGTGAATGAAACAACTTTACATTCATAACACATAATGGTGAGCTAAGAAACATACTGACAAAGGACTGTTAAACAGTCATATCATAGACGTAGATTTAATGCAAAAGATCGGTCTCAAGATCAACAAGAACAGGGTGCCGTTCCACTAACCGATCTTAGCCCTATGCCAATCGTAAACCCCTAAAATCCCAATCGTAGCGTGACGTTACGATCGGCATACCGTTCCACTAACCAATCTTACCCAAGTCAATCGTAAAGTTAAGATTCAAAGTCTAAGTTGCTCATGACCAACTTAGGATAGCTAAAATCAATCGTAGAGAAACCAAAATGGTGGCTTTCCTATTCTATGTGAAAAATAAGAGCGAGCATTTCTTCGTGAGCGTCCCCTAAAATCCCACTTGAAATAAATTTGTATATTTCTGTGCTGTAAACAAACACTGCACTGAAGCCTTACAAATGTCAGGCCAGTCTGACCACTGTCGTCATGGGAACACAACCGAGCGAGTCGTTGTAACACATTTGTACAACAATATTGCAACGTCATGGTTAAGAATAGGGACAGCCGTGAAGTGAACAATGTTCTGAAGCAAAAAGATACAAATATGTTTGATTTCACTGCGCATATTTGGTGTATGACCACTGACAGATTTCACATACGTTATGGCCTCGTCACGCCTTGTTTATTCTGATTGACAAGGTTCAGGCACATATTAAACGCTCTGACACAATTGACATTTTTAAAGTCCAGACTTAAAACCTGTTCTCAGTATATTACTTATAATCTCGGCTGAAAATACTCTCGTGTAACTTATCTGTTCACAGCACTTTGAGCATGCCCAAGGATGTGGAATAGGCGCACTATAAATATGCATTTAATACTATTATATTATGCTTGATACCCAGCGTTCACACGCACTTGCACCTGAAACCAAGGTGCTCACTACCCTAATATTTTGCTCTAATTTTTTTTCTCCACGTTTACACTTGGTTGGAAAAATAGCCATGAAGGCACGGGTTAGAATATTGAACTTCAATAACACATGCTTGTTGTAAGAGGCCACTAACGGGATCGGGTGCTCAGGCTCGCTGACTTGGTTGACACATGTCATCGGTTCCCAATTGCGCAGATCGATGCTCATGCTGTTGATCACTGGATTGTCTGGTCCAGACTCGATTATTTATAGCTAAGATACATAGCGTTAGTGAACGCTATGCATCTTAGCTAGATTATTTACAGACCGCCGCCATATAGCTGGACTATTGCTGAGTGTGGCATAAATCTACACTCACTCAATCACTCAGTAAACTACTTCCATCATTTGCTAGACTTTGCAAAGGGAGATAACTCGTGCCTCGCATTCCTCTATCTCTCGCACGAAAGAGTCTCGATCTAAGCTTGGATCGGATCGTAAGATCGGGACAGGCCACGATCGGTCTAAGATCGGGTAGTGGAACGGGTGTATCTTTTAGCTAAGACGATTGTAAAATTGGCGTAACTTGCTAAGATTGATCTTAGATAAGATCAGTTAGTGAAACGGCACCCCCGCCACGAATTCTCGAAACAAACTTAACCCAGCTAACATGACACTACTGGGCCCGTACTGGTATTATAAAGACCACGATATATGCTTGATAACGGATCTCAGTACCGGACCAGTAACGTTTTGCACATTGGCGTGGAAATGGCCCAGTACAAATAGCAACACACTGGCGTTGTACTGGCAGTGTACTGGTCTTGTACTGGCCCCGTATGAGATTTTGTGTACTGGTACCATAGAACTTTTACATTCTGGACCCTTTTGTATGAAACCACACTAGACCTGTGTCAGCCTTGCCCAAGGAGACTAAATCTACATTGCTCAAGTCCATGGCCACCCAGCTGTTAAGGGGGCACTGTGAGCGAGGCGACGCGCCTCCCCCAGAGGATGCACTCAAAATTTCATGTATCATGATGTAAATAGACAGTGCAAATGTACACGAACTATGTCCATTGTTCCCCCAAAGGAATCTCGGTTACATTTAAAATTTTATAACAGCAAACTCTTAACTGGCACGAGTTGAACAATTGATACAGTGCTGGGATTCATCTATAAAACATGTCACTAATGTGACTAATTGGAAGCAAAACCCCTCTGTATTCAATTTGCTAAACATGCTAAAAGGAGCACCACTTGCTCAAGGACAAAATTGGGTTTTCTAACCAACCTTTTCAGGTATTGGAGAAAATTTTCAAATGGAAATGCAGAAAATGCATCAAGTGGGCCATGACGTCTTACATCCTCAGCGAGATGCACTAAGCCATGGACGTTGTAAACTACCTGATCTGTACCATAAAGCTGACAGAAATGGTGAACAAAAGAGACAAGAAGTTCTTGTGCGTAATCTGCGTACACATTGCAAAATATAGGATTCACAAGAATACCGATTGCAGCTGACGGAAGCATGAGGTTTTTGTACATCTCATTTTGTATCTTGCCCCTCAATACTAAAGGTCCAGTATAAAGCAAGAAAAGCCGAAACTCGGTTGCTTTCCATCTATCAAGTTCAGAAAGTGCCCTTGGTTTTCGTGCAAACTCATGTGGCATGTAACAAGTAAGGGACATCAAGGCCTCTGATATTAAGGTTTTCGTTTGGGAGCCTAGACGACAGTGAATGGGTCCTTTTCTCCAAATCCAAAGCAAGCGTTTCATGACACCAAGACATAAAATATGCATGTAGTCAAGTGTGAATTGCGTCACCATGCCAATAGACACCTGCCTCATAGGATTTGGGCCTGTATGATGATCTTCATCTACCATCTCATGAAAGGCTACATCTGTTCTTAAGAGTGCATCAGTTTCTAAGAACACCATTTTCCCTTGATAGGTACCATTCTGTGTACACTTTTCACATCCTGAATAACCAGAATGAGATTTAACCCTTTTAATGAAAGCTCGAGCCGGTGCATCACAAACAAATGATGCTATGTTCACTTTATATATCTTACCATTGTACACCAAACCATCAGATTGCAACCCCACCGTTTCACTGACAAAGTCACTCAGAAATGTTTCAAGGTTAGATGGCATATGATTTCCTGAAAACAAGCCAATGATGAATGGATCCGATTGACCCTTGTCTTGAATCAGGCCTAAAATTGGCCAAAACTGATCATTTGTACTCTTAAACAAGGGAAGACCATCAACATTTATTTGTATTAGAATGGTATCTAACGTTTGTAAGTGAGTATCCGATGACAACTTCAAAAGAATGTTGGATTTCACACCAAAAGGATAGTAGGCCCCACCTGCAATATTCTTAATACCATCTACCTTTCCTGTTTGTAACAAGGTTCTGGGGTGTTTTGGAAGCAATGGGTGAAATTGCTTAAGCGCGGACAGTAAATGTCCGAGAGCAGTATGAGAAATGTTGTATTTCACTGCCCAGTGTGAAAGAATTTCAAACAACTGCCCATCAACATCATCATCACAATCAAGCTCATCTTCACAACCGCCTTCACAATCAAGCTCATCTTCACTACCATTTGCATGTTGATCATTTCCAGACTGGTAGGTGAAAGAAAATCCAGCACCATCTGTGTTTATAACACTACTACTACAATTTAAATCTGTGTAGTTAGTTGAACAGTCATGCTCATGTTCATGTTCTTCATAGTCTGTACATGTACCAGGCGGAGAATATGTTCTTTGTTGTATATAAGGTGAAATATGTTCCCTTGTGTCTGTTTCTGTCTGTAAAACCCCTTGTTGAATAATCAGTATGTTTTCTCTTAGCTTAGATTCTATTTTCCTTCGTTTTGTCCAGTACGACATTACTGTAGTTAGATTGTGGTAATGGAACTGCACGCAGATTTTGAATGTGGAAGGAAAAACAGTTTTGTTTGGAGCAAAACTGAATGGACCCAAAGTGGTAATAGACCTTTTCCAGTACACCTTTATATTAAGCTTAAAGTTACATATGATTTATATGTTGTTTTCAAAGAATACCTACATATTTGGCCAAATGTTTTCCTGACACCTCAACCCCTCACCCCCAGCAGACGACAAAATGGCGGGCACATTTTTAACCCACAATGCAATTCAATTTACCCACAATGCACCATTTACGTTCTGGCCCTGTAGTGGCCCTGTATTGCCCCGTACCGTATTTCATTACTGTGCCAGTACCGGACCAATAACTTTGTCCTATACTGTATGCAGCATACTGGCCCAGTAACGTAAGACAATGCCTTTAAACAATGTGATGTTGGGCCAGTATTAAAACGATACAGTTAAGACAGTACTATAAAATACATAATGGGCCATTTAGGTTAATACTTAATGCCGTTACTGAAGTTACAAGTGGCGAAGGGAGCCGTTATTGGCCCAGTTATGTCATGTTTGCTGGGAAGTCGAATTTTGATTCAAGTTAGAGTTTTCACTCGCATTTGCCAGAATGAAATAAATTCGATATTAAACTCAAACATAGTTAGACAATTGAAATTGGTGAAAAGAATAATCAAGTTGTTTGGACTTTTTTATTTTAAAAATGCAGCTGAGTTATAATTTAAACTGTTTCAAATTGTCAAACTCAGTCTGAGTGAGTGAGTGAGTTAATATTTAACGTCACATAGGCAATATTTCCGCCATTTCGTGACGATGACAATTTAATTTATATCAATATTAAATTCAATAAATTTACAACATAAAACCCTGTCATCGACGGACATTAAAAGTACTAGAGTATCACAGATAAAAATTTAATACAAGTATGCTATTGTTAAATTAAATAGCTTTAGACAGTACAAAATGAAAGCGGGCTATAGATCACCAAGAACTGAAAACTCAGTCTGAAAATTGAGTAAAATCTTAAGTTTGTTTCGAGAAATCAGGGCCAAGACACAAAGTCTGTCTTCGTGGACAACATCGCCAGACCACATCGTGCCGTTGGTGATTTCTTTCAAGGGGCGGTAGCAAATCTACCTTGGCCCACCATGAGTCAGGCCTCAAGCATATAAAACATCATGCAATATTTAAACATTTAAAAAAAAGTATATTTATCTCTCTGTAAAATCTCTTGAATGCCTTTTGGGAAAAAACATAGTCTCCCTGCGCATATCTTGAGGCTATTTCTTTGAAACTCCTGCCACTCGAGCTTGGTTACCACGAAGAACGCCCATACCTCCCAGTTGAAATGATGAGGTCCTTTGTAGAAATGAAAGGCATCATAGGTTATGGGGTATGCTGGAGTCTCAAATGAACATATATTCATGAAACGTTTTCTCTATGAAGCAGAGCAAGTGATTTATGGACCGCTGAGACCAATGTGGATGTTTTAGCTTGTCGTATATTATGCTGCAAGTCAGTTAAATCTTAAAATCCGTTGCAGAAGTGTATGAAGAGCTTTGAATTAAACATGTTTGTATAGAAATTCTTTCTGTATTCTTCTACCGTGAAAATACGTAGAATATCTTTCTTTAATTAATAGTCTTCCCAAAAGCATCATCGTTACTATTTCTCTGCTTGTTTTACAGCCGTTGGTGTCAACTATACAATCGGTCTTCTTCACGGAATGTCTCAGCTTTTTTTCATGAGTAAGTGCACACATGTGGGGCAGATTTCTTATCTTTAATACACAAGTGTCTGAGCAAATCAGTACTTTGTTTTAAATACTGGATGGCGATCCTCCGTTTTTAATATATTTTCACCTGTACCACGGTACTGGTTATTGAAACAAGACTGCAATGCTAGTCACGCATTGGGCATTTTTAAAGAAAACCAGTTTTTACTCCTTTAATATGTAGTACCTGATCTAATTTTGGGTTAAACTTTGATTATGTTTATATTGTTTAACACCGCAATATTCCAGCTACTCTGGACCAAACCAGTGGCTGATAGTATGAACAGACATCGGGATACGATGCTGCTCATTCTAGGTCTCTTTCATTGCTATTGTTGATGTGCAAAAGTATGCATAGAAAAGTTGCCCTTGATAACAGCATGTATATTATTGTTAATCACAAGGAGATAAATGATTTTCTTACCCAGCCGTGGGTGAGAAATCCGGGTGAGAAATCCATGTGAGAAAACCGTTCACAAACATATGTGTGTGATCGATTTCTAATCCCGTGGTTGGCTACTCCATGGTGATGACCTAGGGTCAGGTTATAACGGACTACTTTCCTGATTAAAATTCATTGATAAGTTTCTCGTGCTTCCATCGAATGCAGACCTGTTACTCGTGCCAAACACAGTAAATTTCTGTACAGCTGTCGCCTACCTTATATGCGCGATTGTCTTGTAAGTATGTATTTATAAATAAATCGAAATTAGTTTAGATAGTAACATATATCTATTTTCTTTTCTGTTTTCCTTTGTCGTCTGCTACCGTAGTTGCTGCAGATTATGCATAGTCACGACTTCAAAATGGCTTCAACAATAAGTAACATCTGTGTAAACGATTACGTGATAGAATCACAGCAATTAATACTGACTCAACACAAACGAAAGACGGGTAGAAATGGTTTTACCCCTCAGCATTATTCAGAAAACATCAACCTGTTCCAACAATACCGTGTCTGTGGAATTGGCTGTAAAAGTATCAGAAAGTAAGATATTGTCCTACGACCGGGGATAGTAATGTACGAAGTGCCATGAGCAGGCAATGTGCCTGTATATGAGCGCCATATATGCGGACTATTACTACTATTGCATGCAGTGTGTAAACAAATACAGTCAAAGTTCATCTTCGCAACACCGAACATCAGTGACATCCTTAGTGGCAGTGTCAAGCGCCGGGAAACCAAGTAAAGCAGAATCCAAACTATCCTCCGATGACGACTGTATTCAAATTGAATGAACGTCACCTAGCACGTGTTCGAAAAGATAATAATGACGTGTCACTGTGAAATTAATTTCACTTGAGAGAGAACCATTTACAGTTTGAAAGTCATGTTTTTGGAGAGTTTAATAAATTTCTTTGAATTATATTGTTTACATCATCGTTGTTGCCTTAAAAATACACAAATATGACCGATACGCTTTTGTTCTAGGGTTACGCAATGTATGTGTATTAAGTAGTCTGCCGAGTGACGTCACTCATTCATGATGTTTTGTTATGTATCAATGCGCCACTACAAACAGAGAAAGGGCAAAATATGCATCGATTTGATACAAAAGTGGTGAGATTTTAGATTACTATACTCGTGTCTGTCAGATACCATTTATCTTACAACTCGTACTTTCAAAACGTTTTGAAACAACACGTTGTAAGATAAATGGTATCTGGCAGACACCCATGTAGTAATCTCTCTGTATGTATCACTGTAGACAGCCGGATTGTCATTGTTATCGATGTGATTACACGTCCTTAGTGGGGCTGTGGGGGGTGTCCTCCCATTACGCAGACAGCCAGTTCGCAGACACCTTAAAACAACAACATTTACGGTTCAATGAACAGATGAGCAACTACCTGTTACCTACACATTACAATGGAATAGTCCAAATAAAAACACACCCAAAAAATCTAATATTTATTTGATAACAAGAATATAATATTTTCCAAATAACAATGCATAATAGTAGCACAGTAGCTTCAAGTAGATATATCTTTGACATAGCAATATTTTTCTGTATTTATAGATCTAATAAAAGCTTAGTTATAGCAAGTCCAGTAAAGTTCATGTCTTGTTAGCCAAGTTTTATGAGGCTGGCCACTGCATCTAGGAACTGAAGAGGAGTTTTCTCGCCGCGACTCAGTGTGTCTTTGAGCCTCAGGATCCTGTTGTCGATCTCTCTATAGACTCGCTTGCGACTTTGAGGAGCAGCCCCAAAGTCAAATTGTCTCAGCCTGGCTCTGTCAGCCATCTGGATCCTCCGAATTACTTCCACAAAGCGAAATATGTTGGGGTGGCGGTGTGGAAGAGATCTGTTCATCCGACTGTGGAAACCTTCCAAGTTGTTGTTGGTCCTTGGTCCTACAGTGTTGTGATGGTTCCAAAGTGACAGTGGGAATCGGGCGTCATAGTCCACCCATGTGACGACCATGTAATCCTTGAAGTCCTCAATGCGGTCAGAGGCTGGGGAGGAGTCCATGGCATCAATCAGGGTGTCTTGAACCTGATCTTGTGGCAATAATGCAAGGGCACCTGCTCTCCTGATGAACTCTTTTACTGCTGGATCCTCCTTGTATGTAACTGTGAGACCTAGATCTTGTGTCTTCCTCCACAGGGCTTTGGAGAAGTGGAAGAAGCATCCCTTGGTCTCTGCATTTGGAAATTCTGTCCCGATGGCTCGGATGGTGGCAAGCTCAAAATCTGTCTGTATTTTTGCTGGGGCCAGGGGACAATTCAGTTCCTCCAACACCTTCTCCTTGAGGAGGCGGAACAGTCTAACGTAGGTGGTGGTTTGACGATCAGGCAGAAGGGCGAAGACTAAGGGGTATGACACAGAGTTGCAACGGGCATGAATTATGTAAACCTGATCCCAAAGCTCAGGGCAGGCAGTGAAAGTTCCATCCATGTAGATGGTATCGGCGGTTTGTAGCACCTGGAGCTGTTCAGTGGTAGAGAACACTAGGATCTTGTCTTGTTCTCCATCAGAAAGAAGAAGGAAACGACGTCCATTACTTGTCTCTGTCCAACTGTCTTCCAAATCCACTTCTCGGAGGGTGGTAGGTAACGCTGGCATGGTCTTGCGGCGGTGTCTGTACAGAGAACTTCGGACGCTGGTGAAAGATGGAAGAACGTGTAGGTTGTCTTCCTCCTCTACTGCAAGCTGCTCTGTGTACAAGGTCTGCATTTGTGTTGTCTCCTCTCTAGCTCGCTTGCGCAGTTCACTGACAAATCTTTGCTTGGGGCCATCATCTGGTGCATGGTTGTGCTCTGTCTGTGTTCGAAAGAAGTCTCCGACAGTTGAACACCTCCCCGTGCAGGTCTTGATGATGCATCTCCAGTGGGTGCAGGTCTGTCTGACCTTATTTCTGGTGTAAACATAACCATCCAGAACAATTTGAGGGCCCCCTCTCTGTGACATCAGATACTCCACTCTCCGCACTCCAGCCATATTGATATAGAACATATGTACTTTTCACCATTTTATATATTTGTTGAGTCAAATTTAAAATTAGTCTATTGATAAAATTAATTAATTAATCCTTGTTTTTAAAAACAGATGTAAAACTCTCTTAAGATCTTTCCTCATACAAAGATCAATTGATACTAAAAACAAAGTGAGGAGAGAAGACAGATTATTATTAATCAGCGACCAAGTTCTGTGTAAACACAGTGACAAACCTCTATTCGATAGTAATTGATAGTAAAAACAACTTCGAGAAGAAAAAACAGATTATCATTTACTCACAACAAAGTTTTATTTACACTCAACCAAACCAAGCTTCTCAATAACGAACCTCAGCCTCCTCCACCTCCTCCACTCACTAGACTGTGGACTGTTCCATTATACCCGTAGGTGTTACCCTAATTAACCTTCTTGCTCAGTGTCTGCCAACTGGGTGTCTGCCAAATGGGTGTCTGTCAAATGGGAGATAACCCTGTGGGGTAGCCTAGGGGTTAAAGCGTTCGCTCATCACGCCGAAGACCCTGGTTCGATTCCCCACATGGGTGCAATGATCGACACCCATTTCTGGTATCCCCGCCTTGATATTGCTCGAATATTGCCAAAAGCGGCGTAAAATCTAAACTCACTCATCACTTCCTTAGAACAGTACAAATAATAATATTTTCCAGGTTGAGTATTATCCAGGTTAAGAACCCACACTCCCAGCGTGAGGCACCTAATCGCAAGCACACAGCCATCTAACCCTCTCGGTTTCCACCAAAATGCCATCGTCATTTGAAATCTGCCCAGTGACAAAGGTGTATCTATGTATTGGAAATATCATTGATAGCAGTCTGGTTGTTATTTTTGTTATAAACTGATGACAAGTTGATCACAACTAGATGAATTGCTATGTTACCCCTTACAACACGCTTGCCTAAAACGTGCTTGCCTGTAAATTGTGATGAGCTCCCAGTTGCAATTATGTATATATTTCCAACATGAATTTATTCTGTTAAGACGATCTTTGTTCGATTCAGTTGTCACCACAATTCCACAAACAAGGTCTAACAAGGTGGACATCTCCACCACTTATGCTCAACTGCCGGGCTCGTTGTCCGGTCTTTTGCAATACTATCTTGTTGAACGTATTTCTACTTTCAGTGACACTATGAATGTCGACATTAAACAGATCACATGGCCAAACGTCAGTCTAGTCCTACTGGTCTGTCAGGTGCGGTTGAAAGGAGGCAATGCCTGTTGCTCAAAAGAATGGCATCACCAGAATATGTACAAGGTGTGGCACAGCTCATTCGTCTGTGACCTGTGACGATCCTGGTCAGAATTGGTTTAATACAACTGCTCTTTAAATGTGGAAAGGTAAATGAGTCAGGTATGAGGTACGTCACCTTGTATTTCATACCCATGAAGAACCAAGATATAATTGGTCTTCAGCAATCATTGCGTGTAGTAAACAGCCACTAACGGCATGGGGTGGTCAGGCTCGCTGACCTTGCTGACACATGTCATCGTATTCAAACTGAGTATATGGATGTTCATGTTGTTGATCACTGGATTTTCTGGTCAAGAGTTGATTATTGACAGACCGCCGCCATATAGCTGGAATATTGCTGGGTGCGGAGGCGTTAAACATCCAGCCGAATGACCTTTTATTTCACCAAACTTGAAAATGGTATGTCACTGTAAATGCATGGCGATACCTATCAGCCTCTTTGGAAGTCGGAGCTATTGACAAGTTTGCACAACCACTTCTATTTTCTTTCATGTCATTTCTTCACGTATTACAGTACATACAAGAGTAGATCAATGAGCTGGAAAGACGGTTCAACTTATCTCCCTTGACACATTAGACGTTGATGGATGTGGATGCCTGACATAACTAGCTTTTGTGAAATAACGGTTTAACACATGAAAACATTGACTACTTTATTCATCAAATAATATACTGGTTTTTAGGATAATGAACTCAATATTTTAAGGACATCTATGTGAAAAGAGGCCAAAGTCACCATGAGATTGACACACGTTTCAAGAGAATGCTATTAATTTCATTTCTTGAAAGTGGTGTTAATCATCAAAACAAAAATGGTATTTGTTGAAAGTAAGAGACTGACAATTCAAAACAAAGGGACATAAATCCGAAAATCTTTGTTCCTTAATTTGGTTCAGATACACTGAAACAAAGACAGTCCGAAGTGGCCGACACACATCTGGCTGCTGTTGCCCTCACATGGAGTGTAGCAGTCCCACTTCGTTCTTGACAGTATACTTGACGTTGTCATAGGTGTTTCCACACAAGCATTCGTCATAATGCTGAAAGAAAATGTGCCTTTGTCACTATGTAGTGGTTTGGTGCATAAAGCTAAATAACTTTCAGTCCCCTTCGTCTTTTACATCATCAATACTTCATTGTATTTGATACATAACGTTCCTCCACACGTACATACACATTAGTGTAGTAATGACGCGTGTAAGTAATTAGCAAATAAACAAAAGCAGACTGTTCGTAACTTAATGCCTTCGGGTGAGATTATATCGAACATTATATATTGAAGCCATGTTTGATACATGAGAAGTACTGACGTTTGTACGACGAATACTGTGTTCTGTGGGAAAAAACACTCGTATGATTCCCTTGTGCTTCATGCAAGTTAAGCCTTTAGTTGTCGGATAAAGATAGCGACTTCACTGCATAGCTGATTTCGTTCTGGGTGGAGATGTGTTGTGTCTTCTTCAGTTTGTTATATATCGTTAGTGAAATGCAAACCTGATTTACTTCTCACTTAACTTGTGTTGTGCCTTTTTGTGTGTGCAATCCAAAACAAGTTTCACTTTCGTTTGAACTGATTTATGTCTTGGCTAAATAAAACGACTACGCTAGAAATCTGCCGCGTATGTTTACGGATGATGTGAACACACGACGTGTTGCTGATGATGCATCCTCTGTCATTACCACGTTAAATACAAGAGGAGAGTTACGTTCAATGTCAGGGTACATGAAGTAGAATTTACTTGCCTCCAGTCCAGCAAGAAGATAGTTGCCCTGTCTGCAGAAAAATGATTAATATTAACCATGACTCAGGGTTGCATTTTGGAGGATTAAATCCTATTGCTGCAATTCGTATATGGGACAGAGTTATACTGCCATGCTGCCTATATGGATGCAGTGTATGGGGAAAGCTATCTAATGAAGAATATGATATGTTGGAAACCACACAGCGTTATTTCTGTACAAAAATACAGGGTTTTGATAGGTATATGCCTAATGAAGTTGTTGGGGATAACCTTGGTATTCTGTCATTACAAGCTTATATAGATCAACGCTCTCTGTTGTTACTTGGCAGATTATGTAACAGCAGTATTAAGTTTTCTTTTAAACAGTTGTTTGTACATAGATTCTCGCAATATGACCATGAAATTATGAATGGCAGAAAGCATAAACGAGATATGAAATCTCCTATATTTCATATGTTGGAATTATTAGCTAAATATGGTATCCAGGAAGAAATTAAACAACATGTCGTGTGTTCTAATTTTTTATGTAAAAGGAAATGGTCAAGAATGGTACGGGAAAAGGTCTTACAATGTGATAGAAAAGCAGCAGAGTATGCCATGCAGTCAAGGCTGTCATTGATACGGTATCAGTCAATAAGATCGGACGGTGTAAATCGACTATGGCAACTGGCGCTTGACAAACCAAGGTACTATAAACGTATTGGTTTTCTGATTAAACTGGGTTCTGTTCCCATTCAGTCAAAGGAATGTGAGTGTGGCACTGTGGCGCACGATATTTTAAAGCACGTTTTTATGTCTTGTAAGATTAATATTGCTGAAAGAAATGTCTTATTTGAACAAATTTGTGACTTACTTGATGTCAATATCTTTGTAAAATTATGGACCTACGATGATGATGATGAATTCCTGAAATTTCTACTTGGCGGAATACCGGAAGATGTAAAGGACCAGCTAATCTATGATGTGTAGGCAAATGTTATATTATGTGTCTCAAATTCTGTATGTAAATGGAAAAATATCTATAACTGTTGTATTTCACCTTACCACCCTGTATAGATAATTTCATGAGCATTTCTGTTGTATCATGTGCCAGTAATGTGACTGTATAACATACATATACATTTGTAATCTTCAAACTATGGAAGAAATAAAGAATATCTATCTATCTATCTATCTATCTATCTATCTATCTATCGACGTGTTGCTGATGATGCATCCTCTGGCATTACCACGTTAAATACAAGAGGAGAGTTACGTTCAATGTCAGGGTACATGAAGTAGAATTTACTTGCCTCCAGCCCAGCAAGAAGATAGTTGCCCTGTCTGCAGCGAGTCAGGCACCATGCGTACGTCATGGAGTTGTTGCTGTCATAAACATCGTTGATCATTCTGTCACTGTCATCCCTGTAGCATCCCAGGTACACACATAACCTGAAAACAGGACACGTTTGACTTCATGTAGTTTTTACGTCTTCCATTTTGAAACATAGATAAACTACTATTTCATTATATTCCCATCACACATTCACCAATATGTCCGCTGTATGGCACCAGCTGGTGACCAATCGGATCTCGAACAATCAGTCCTGTGACTGACATCATGAGCATTTATCTGTTCGATAGAATGGCATCACATAATTCCGATTTAGAAGTTGACAAAGATTGAGTGATTGAGTTTAGTTTTATGCCGCACTCTGCAAAATTACAGTTATATGACGGCAGTCTGTAAAAAATCGAGTCTAGACCAGACAATCCAGTGATCAACAGTATGAGCATCGACCTGCGCAATTGGGAACCGATAACATGTGTCAACTAAGCCAGCAATACTGACCACCCGATCCCGTTAGTCGCCTCTTACGACAAGCATGGGTTACTGAAGCTCAATTCTAACCCGGACCTTCACGTCAATTCTGATAATATGAACACCTCCTTACAATGTCTGGATCAGCAGATTGGCCAATAAGCCACCGCCATAGGACTCTAGGCAAACATATATAAGATAATTGGAAACACAAACATTCAGTGTACACAAAATGACAATAATTGCATATGAATATTGCCCATGCACAGGGCATGGCATGACCAGCCGATTGATACAACGGGGCTAATTCTACCACCTCTCTAGGTGAAGTAAGGGGCGAAGCGGTGTGTTGGGCAAAAGGAACACGTTTCCAGGCTCCCAGTGCCCTCAACCACCACACTCCCGTCTTCCACCGACACAGGGGCGCAACCCACGGCAAACAGGTTGGTGGACCAAATATACCCCCGGGTCCACACGGGGGCTTGTAGAGCTCTTAGTGTTACCCAGCACCCACCACATCGAGGTGGCTCCTCACTGGTGCCTTCAAGGTATAGAACGTTTCACGTCAGGTGTAACATGGGCCTTATTTCAACCCATGTCAGTACAGAACACTTTACCTCAGGCAAATCATTGGCCTCATCCTAACATATGTCAATGTAAAATATTTTACGTCAGATTTATCAATAGCCTCATCTCAATATCTGTTGATTTATTATTTTTTGCATCAAGCATACCAAGTCAACGTCACAATCTACTTCATGAAGGAAGTTCCAGATTTCCACTTACATATACACATATATCCACATATCCACATATTTTAAAAATGCAGCTGAGTTATAATTTAAACTTTCAAATTGTCAAACTCAGTTTGGGTGAGTGAGTTAATATTTAACGTCTCATAGGCAATATTTTCGCCATATCGTGACAATAACAATTTTACTAATATCAATATTAATTTCAATAAATTTAAAACATAAAAACTTGTCATCGACCACTAGTAAAAATACTAGAGTATCACAGATAAAAAAAATAATAGAAGTATGCTATTGTAAAATTAAATAACTTTAGACAGTACAAAATGAAAACGGGCTATAGATCACCAAGAACTGAAAACTCAGTCTGAAATTTGAGTAAAATTTTAAGTTTGTTTCGAGAAATCGGGGCCAGGACACAAAGTCTGTCTTCGTGGACGACATCGCCAGACCACATCGTGCCGTTGGTGATTTCTTTCAAGAGGCGGTACCAAGTCTTCCTTCGCCCACCATGAGTCAGACCTCAAGCATATAAAACATCATGCAATATTTAAACATTTACAAAATAGTAAATTTATCTCTCTGTAAAATCTCTTGAATGCCTTTCGGGAAAAAAAATAGTCTCCCTGCGCATATCTTGAGGCTATAACTTTGAAACTCCTGCCACTCGAGCTTGGTTATCACGAAGAACGCCCATACCTCCCAGTTGAAATGATGAGGTCCTTTGTAGAAATGAAAGGCACCATAGATTATGGGGTATGTTGGAGTCTCAAATGAACATATATTCATGAAACGTTTTCTCTATGAAGCAGAGCAAGTGATTTATGGACCGCTGAGACCAATGTGGATGTTTCAGCTTGTCGTACATTATGCTGCAAGTCAGTTAAATCTTAAAATCGGTCGCAGGAGTGTATGTAGATCTTTAAATTAAACATCTTTGTATGGATATTCTCTCTGTATTCTTCTGCCTTGAAAATACGTAGAATATCTTTCTTAAATTAATAGTCTTCCCAAATGCATCATCGTTACTATTTCTCTGCTTGTTTTACAGCTGTTGATGTTAACTATACAATCGGTCTTCTTCGCGGAATGTCTTTTTTTCATGAATAAGTACACACATGTGGGGCATATTTCTTATCTTTAATACACATGTGTTTGAGTAAACCAATACTTTGTTTTAAATACTGGATGGCGATCCTCAGTTCATCTGAGTTTAATATATTTTCACCTGAGAGCCACGGTACTGGTTATTGAAACAAGACTGCAATGCTAGTCACGCATTGGGCATTTTTAAAGAAAACCAGTTTTTACGTCTTTAATATGTAGTTTATTATACCTGATCTAATTCTAGGTTAAACTTTGATTATGTGTATGTTGTTTAACACCGCAATATTCCAGCCATTCTGGACCAAACTAGTGGATGATAGTATGAACAGCCATCGGGATACGATGCTGCTCAATCTAGGTCTCCTTCATTGTTATCGTTGATATGCAAAAGTATGCATAAAAAGAATGCCCTTGATAATAACATGCTTATTATTGTTAATGACAAGGAGATTAATGATTTTATTACACACCCCTGGGTGAGAAACCCAGGTGAGAAAACTGTTATCAAACATATGTGTGATATCAATTTCTAATCCCGTAATTGGCTACTCCATGGTGATGACCTAGGGACTACTTTCCTGATTGAAATTCATTGATAAGTTTCTTGCGCTTCAATCGAATGCAGACATGTTTGTGGTGAGATCGATTTACCAACTGACTTCTTAGATGAACTGATGAAGAATGAAATGTTACCGATGAACCTGGTGATTGTAACGATGCGGGTCGATCGCCAAACCCTCAACAGCTATATGACCATTCGCAAATTGACAAATTCGTTCAAGACAATCAGAACCGAAACAGACAACGTAAAAAGATGTGCCACACGAGGCGTTTGCAAGGGTTACATGATTGCAAAAATTGATACACGTCCTATCGAGTCCATTCAATTAAACTTTGTGACATTTTGTGTACATTTTTTATTAGCCTATGAAAGGAAGATGGTAACAATTCTGAACCATCCACAGTTCGCGGGATGTTGTCTTGTTCTGATAGGTACCTTAAGTCAAAGCACTACTGTTCATGACAATGATCGTGCATTCAAAAAGTAAAAAACTGTCATCAAAACAAAAAAAAACTTCTAAAGAGTGAAGGAATGGGTATCCTACATCGCCATGCTGAATTGCTCACTGACGATGACATTAACAAACTCTATGAAACAAAACATTTGGTCCTCACGACCCAAAATCCATTTTTCCATTTTGAACACCATGTGCTGGAATAACACCTCTCATATTTGGATGTGTAGTGTCAAACCACATACTGACATTAAATGGAGGCATGTTGCACTTAAACCTGACTCAGACGGTAGAGAATTTCTTGAATTTACAGAGAGGCAGTCGAAAACTTACCAAGGGGATAATCCTTTGGGTATCCGTAACATGCACCCCAAAGCATGGGCGACTGATGATGAGCATTGTCCAGTATCCATGTACAAGCAGTACTCGAGCCTATCTACTGCATGATACTCAAGTCCACATACTCCTTCCTATATTGTCACTAACATCAAGGAACCATCTAGCAAATTCCCTGGTTCAAAGGGCAACCAGCAAACTCAACTTTTAGGGAAGCGTAAGTCCCCCCATGTGCTAAGAAATCTAACCTCCGATGACGACTGTATTCAAATTGAATGAACCTCCGCTAGCCCATGTTCGGAACGATAATAATGACGTCTCACTGTGAAGTTAGTTTCACTTCAGAGAGAACCATTTACAGTTGCAAAGTCATGTTTTTGGAGTGTTTAATAAATTTCTTTGAATTATCTTGTCTGCATCATCGCTGTTGCCTTACAAATGCTCAAATATGACCGATACGCTTTTGTTCTAGGGTTACGCAATGTATGTGTAGTAAGTAGTCTGCCGAGTGACGTCACTCATTCATGACGTTTTTGTTATGTATCAATGCGCCACTACAACCAGAGAAGGGGCAAAATATACATCGATTTGATCCAAAAGTGGTGAGATTGTAGGTGTGTAAGAAACAGATTACTATACTCGTGTCTGTCGGATACCATTTATCTTACAACTCGTACTTTCAAAACGTTTGGCAACAACTCGTTGTAGGATATATGGTATCTGACAGACACCCTTGTAGTAATCTCTCTCTGTATGTATCACTGTAGACAGCCGGGTACAATGATTGACGCCCATTTCTGGTATCCCCGCCGTGATATTGCTCGAATATTGCTAAATGCGGCATAAAAACTAAACTCACTCATCACTTCCTTAGTACAGTACAAATGATAATACCTTTCCAGGTTGAGTATTATTCACGTTGAGAACCCACACCTAATCGCAAGCACACAGCCATCTAACCCTCTCGGTTTCCACCAAAATGACATAGTCATATAAAATCTGCCCACTGACAAAGTTGTATCTATGTATTGAGAATATCATTGACAGCAGTTTTTTTATAAACTGATGACAAGTTGATCACTACTAGATGAATCTCTATGTTACTCCTTACAACAGGCTCGCCTAAAACGTGCTTGCCTGTAAATCGTGATGAGCTCATCACTCATTATCTCAGATCTGAGCTCATCACTCATTATCTCAGATCTGAGCTCATCACTCATTATCTCAGATCTGAGCATGGTCACTCAGGGATAGTGAAATTAAGTTTATGTCTGATAGAATGACGACCGTCGAACAGGATTAAGTTGAAAAGTATCAGTAGGAGATGAGCTGAGTGAGTGAGTGAGTGAGTTCACGGGTCTTGAAGACGGCAGAATATATAGAGAGCATAATGTAAAAGTAACATGTAAAATAAGTTGCACTGCAACGGCTTGGAGATTAGTATGAAGTGTGACAGGGCTATGGATCATATTCTGGCGAAAAAGGATTGATGATCCTCCAGTGGCTCCCTCACCTGCAGGAGAAAAATAGTGATATCCACTGAATTGACGCAATTCAAATTTGTCTGTCTGTTTTAAATAAGTTTCCTGCAGACAGAATACTGACTGTGTAAAGTCCTGTACTAATAAATGTATTTCATTGAAATTGGACTTAAGTTCTCTACAATTCCACCGTATTATTTTATTGGAATAACCTATCTTTTGGGGGAAATGATTAAGGATCTACCCCGCCCTTTTTTCCTGGGCGACAAGCTATGTGCTCTTGGATGGAAGTTTTCTGACACTTCCATATCCTCAAGTTAACCATATTTATTATGGAGTTGAATTTGATTATCTGACCCCAAAGATACTCTGCCACTTTGATGTTTTATCGAAGATTCTGGTCTCGGCTTACCTTTACTTTACTGACTTGCTTGATATTTGTACATGGTTGAGACGATGATTTCTCGCGTGCTACAGCTGAATCGTAATTACCCATGGATTCAGACTAGATTTGAGATGTTGTTGGAATTATTGCAGCTGTTTGCGTGGATTGCTCTTGTGAAAACCTCTCAGGAGCCTCCGTTTTCACCAATGTGAAGTCTGCCTGGCATCATTAACTTTTGTTACTTGGGATTTGTATCAGAAAGGGTACTGGTAATTGACGCATATGTTTCCATATGTCAATTCTGGAAGTTTTTATGCTTCTGCAAAGCTGATGTTTCTGCTGAATATTATTTTGTTTATCTCCATTTAACTTGTTTGAGTGGCATTTTAGAAGTTGAGACGTACAATATAGAACAAGTTTTATGGATAACAACTTCTTTATTTCGTGAGAGCGACGTTTCGATACAGATTCTTGTACCGTGTTGTCAACGGTACAAGAATCTGTATCGAAACGTCGCACTCACGAAATAAAGAAGTTGTTATCCATAAAACTTGTTCTATATTATCTCCATTTGTTGTTTCCATATTGGGCAATCCTTAGAGGAAGATGAATGTGCCCCGGAGCAGTTTGTGCACTTTTTGTAGTTACCGTCACAATCTTCTTTCACATGCGTCTTCTCATTCCAGTGAGCGCATGTAACAGACAATGTGCAGGTGTTCATACCGTGACCGAACTTCTGACACTTAAAACGTATAAGAGGGTTTGGAATATATCTGTCAACCTTGATATTGCAGTAACCAGCCTTTATAGATTTAGGAGCAATAGGAGATGAAATCGAAAACAAATATGTGTTTGTCTGATGGGTTTCTGAATTTTAACGAGTGGTAAATCTTTTTACAAAGGTGACACCTTGTTCTTTCATTTCTGAGACAATATCGATTTCTGCCATGTCAGAAAACAATCTATCATTCAACTTTTGGCATACTTTCCCTACCATGTGTATGGAGGGTCACTAGTAGGCACATATTTATCACAAATTTTGAAATAATTCTGAAATCGTTTTTGATGTCAGCTATGCTGGTGTTGATTTTAGCTGTGCTGGTGTTGAAGGAGTAGAATCGTTTCACTGTTGTAATCATGCTCAGTGAAGCAGTCATAAAATCACGCTTGTGTAGCGCCCTTGCAAAATGGTATAATTTACATCGACAGTATTGCGGCGAAATGGTCAGGCGCCACGCTCGTCAAGATAGACACTGCGGAGAAACAGAACTTGAGGAGCTATCAGTGAGCAATTCTCAGAGTGCTGGTATAGAATATTTAAAGGCCAGGTCAGTGTTCTGCCAAGACAGCGGCCTTGTGGGATCATTGTTGATTGGCATATAGTATTAACAATCGGTGAGATATTAGATATAGATAAGTATTTGTCATATATAATGTTTTTCACATCTTCATCTACTGTTGGGTGTTCCTATGTCAACCGCAGAAAAGGTAATAGACTTTGCTTCTTTTATCACAGGAAATACCCTTGTTCCATACTGTTTCTGTTAAGATTTCTGTTTATTTTCAGAACAGAACCTTGAAGAGACATGGTAATGGCAGTGATCATCTACAGGATGTTGAGGCTTAATAGAAGACTGCAATATGTCACGTATGTATGACTAACACTAAATGTGGATGGCGATTCTGCTTCGACAAACTGCATGTCCAGATTTAATTTTCATATGAACTCTCAGTGTGGCCACATACGTTTTTAAAAAGACCCATGCATTTTCACTGAAGGGGGTTCTTGTCCACACTTGTGCAGTTGCTTGGCAGAACACAGCGAGGGTAGAGTTAGATCACAGTCTTTCACTCACTACATCAATCAATTGATTGTGTGGTCCAGACTTGATTATAAAAGGTCTGAAGTAGAATATTACCAGGGTTAGGATTAGGTACACTGTCAGGTACATCACAGCAAGGGTAGAGTTAGATCACAGGGTGCAGTCTTTCTCTCACTATATCAATCACTTGATTGTGTGGTCCAGACTTGTTTATGTAAGTCCTGAACTAGAACATAACCAGGGGTAGAGTTTGGGTTAGGTTTTGGTACACTGTCAGGTACATCACAGGAAGGGAAGCGTTAGATCACAGGGTGCAGTCTTTCACTCACTACATCAATCACTTGATTGTGTAGTCCAGACTTGATTATGTAATTCCTGAACTAGAATGTAACCAGGGGTAGAGTTGGGGTTGGGGGTTTGGTACACTGTCAGGTACATCACAGCAAGGGTCGAGTTAGATCACAGGGTGCAGTCTTTCTCTCACTATATCAATCACTTGATTGTGTGGTCCAGACTTGATTATAAAAGGTCTGAAGTAGAATATAACCTGGTTTAGGGTTAGGTACACTGTCAGGTACATCACAGCAAGCGAAGAGATAGATCACGGTGCAGTCTTGCACTCACTATATCAATCACTTGATTGTCTGGTCCAGACTTGATTATGTAAGTCCTGAACCAGAATATAACCAGGGGTAGAGTTAGGGTAAGGGTTAGGTACACTGTCAGGTACATCACAGCAAGGGAAGAGTTAGATCACTGGGTGCAGTCTTTCTCTCACTACATCAATCACTTGATTGTGTGGTCCAGACTTTTTAATGTAAGTTCTGAACTAGAATATAACCAGGGGTAGAGATGTGGTTAGGGTTATGTACACTGTCAGGTACATCACAGCAAGGGAAGAGTTAGATCACAGGGTGCAGTCTTTCTCTCACTATATCAATCACTTGATTGTGTGGTCCCGACTTTTTAATGTAAGTCCTGAACTAGAATTTAACAAGGAGTAGAGTTTGGGTTAAGGTAAGGTACACTGTCAGGTACATCACAGCAAAGGTAGATTTAGATCACAGGGTGCAGACTTTCTCTCACTATATCAATCCCTTGATTGTGTGGTCCAGACTTGATTATGTAAGTCCTGAACTAGAATATAACCAGGGGTAGAGTTGGGGTTAGGCACACTTAGGTACACTGTCAGGTACATCACAGCAAGGTAGAGTTAGATCACAGGTGCAGTCTTTCACTCACTATATCAATCACTTGATTGTGTGGTCCAGACTTGTTTATGTAAGTCCTGAACTAGGGATTTAACACAGGGGTAGAGAACCAGGAGTAGCTTTAGGGTTACACTGGTTAGGGTTAGGTACACTGTCAGGTACATCACAGCAACAAAAGATCTTTGAAGTGAATAAAAACCTGGTTTAGGAAGAGTTAGGTATCCATCACAGGGTGCAGCAAGGGTAGAGTTCTCACAGGGTGCAGTTGTTTCACTATATCAATCACTTGATTGTGTGGTCCAGACTTGATTATGTAAGTCCTGAACTAGAATATAACCAGGGTAGAGTTGTCTGTTAGGGTTAGGTACACCTGTCAGTCACATCACAGCAAGGGTAGATTTAGATCACAGGGTGAGTCTTTCACTCACTTATATCAAATCACTGATTGTGTGGTCCAGACTTGTTTATGTAAGTCCTGAACTAGGATTTAACAAGGGGTAGAGTTTAGGTTAGGGTTAGGTACACTGTCAGGTACATCACAGCAAGGGTAGAGTTTAGATCACAGGGTGCAGTCTTTCTCTCACTATATCAATCACTTGATTGTGTGGTCCAGACTTGATTATAAAAGGTCTGAAGTAGAATTGATAACCTGGTTTAGGGTTAGGTACACTGTCAGGTACATCACAGCAACACTTCGGAAGAGTTAGATCACAGGGTGCAGTCTTTCACTCACTATATCAATCACTTGATTGTGTGGTCCAGACATGATTATAAAAGGTCTGAAGTAGAATATAACCTGGTTTAGGGTTAGGTACACTGTCAGGACCACATCACAGCAACAGAAGAGTTAGATCACAGGGTGCAGTCTTTCTCTCACTATATCAATCACTTGATTGTCTGGTCCAGACTTGTTTATTAAATTCGTAGAATTTAACCAGGAGTAGCTTTAGGGTTAGGTACACTGTCAGGTACATCGCAACATGGGTAGAGTTAGATCACAGGATGATGTCTTTCACTCCCTATGTCAATCACGTGGTTGTCTGGTCCAGACTTGTTTATGTAAGTCCTGAACTAGAATATAACCAGGGGTAGAGTTCGGGTTAGGGTTATGTACACTCTCAGGTGCATCACAGCAAGGGAAAAGTTAGATTACAGGGTGCAGACTTTCACTCACTATATCAATCACTAGATTTCGTGGTCCAGACTTGATTATAAAAGATCTGAAGTAGAATAAAACCTGGTTTAGGGTTAGGTACACTATCAGGTACATCACAGCAAGGGTAGAGTTAGATCACAGGGTTCAGTTTTTCACTCACTATATCAATCACTTGATTGTCTGGTCCAGACGTGTTTATGTAATTCCTAGAATTTAACCAGGAGTAGAATTTGGGTTAGGGTTAGGTACACTGTCAGGTGCATCACAGCAAGGGTAGAGTTAGATCACAGGGTTCAGTTTTTCACTCACTATATCAATCACTTGATTGTCTGGTCCAGACGTGTTTATGTAATTCCTAGAATTTAACCAGGAGTAGAATTTGGGTTAGGGTTAGGTACACTGTCAGGTGCATCACAGCAAGGGTAGAGTTAGATCACAGGGTGCAGTCTTTCTCTCACTATATCAATCACTTGATTGTGTGGTCCCGACTTTTTAATGTAAGTCCTGAACTAGAATTTAACAAGGAGTAGAGTTTGGGTTAAGGTAAGGTACACTGTCAGGTACATCACAGCAAAGGTAGATTTAGATCACAGGGTGCAGACTTTCTCTCACTATATCAATCCCTTGATTGTGTGGTCCAGACTTGATTATGTAAGTCCTGAACTAGAATATAACCAGGGGTAGAGTTGGGGTTAGGGTTAGGTACACTGTCAGGTACATCACAGCAAGGGTAGATTTAGATCACAGGGTGAGTCTTTCACTCATTATATAAATCACTCGATTGTGTGGTCCAGACTTGTTTATGTAAGTCCTGAACTAGGATTTAACAAGGGGTAGAGTTTAGGTTAGGGTTAGGTACACTGTCAGGTACATCACAGCAACGGTAGAGTTAGATCACAGGGTGCAGTCTTTCTCTCACTATATCAATCACTTGATTGTGTGGTCCAGACTTGATTATAAAAGGTCTGAAGTAGAATATAACCTGGTTTAGGGTTAGGTACACTGTCAGGTACATCACAGCAACGGAAGAGTTAGATCACAGGGTGCAGTCTTTCACTCCCTATATCAATCACTTGATTGTGTGGTCCAGACATGATTATAAAAGGTCTGAAGTAGAATATAACCTGGTTTAGGGTTAGGTACACTGTCAGGACCACATCACAGCAACAGAAGAGTTAGATCACAGGGTGCAGTCTTTCTCTCACTATATCAATCACTTGATTGTCTGGTCCAGACTTGTTTATTAAATTCGTAGAATTTAACCAGGAGTAGCTTTAGGGTTAGGTACACTGTCAGGTACATCGCAACATGGGTAGAGTTAGATCACAGGGTGATGTCTTTCACTCCCTATGTCAATCACGTGGTTGTCTGGTCCAGACTTGTTTATGTAAGTCCTGAACTAGAATATAACCAGGGGTAGAGTTCGGGTTAGGGTTATGTACACTCTCAGGTGCATCACAGCAAGGGAAAAGTTAGATTACAGGGTGCAGACTTTCACTCATTATATCAATCACTAGATTTCGTGGTCCAGACTTGATTATAAAAGATCTGAAGTAGAATAAAACCTGGTTTAGGGTTAGGTACACTATCAGGTACATCACAGCAAGGGTAGAGTTAGATCACAGGGTTCAGTTTTTCACTCACTATATCAATCACTTGATTGTCTGGTCCAGACGTGTTTATGTAATTCCTAGAATTTAACCAGGAGTAGAATTTGGGTTAGGGTTAGGTACACTGTCAGGTGCATCACAGCAAGGGTAGAGTTAGATCACAGGGTTCAGTTTTTCACTCACTATATCAATCACTTGATTGTCTGGTCCAGACGTGTTTATGTAATTCCTAGAATTTAACCAGGAGTAGAATTTGGGTTAGGGTTAGGTACACTGTCAGGTGCATCACAGCAAGGGTAGAGTTAGATCACAGGGTGCAGTCTTTCTCTCACTATATCAATCACTTGATTGTGTGGTCCAGACTTGTTTATGTAAGTCCTGAACTAGAATATAACCAGGGGTAAAGTTGGGGTTAGGGTTAGGTACACTGTCAGATATATCACAGTAAGGGTAGAGTTAGATCACAGGGTGCAGTCTTTCACTCACTATGTCAATCACTTGATTGTGTGGTCCAGACTTGTTTATGTAATTCCTGAACTAGAATGTAACAAGGGATAGAGTTAGGGTTGGGGGTTTGGTACACTGTCAGGTACATCACAGCAAGGGAAGAGTTAGATCACAGGGTGCAGTCTTTCTCTAACTATATCAATCACTTGATTGTGTGGTCCAGACTTGATTATAAAAGGTCTGAAGTAGAATATACCCTGGTTTAGGGCTAAGTACACTGTCAGGTACATCACAGGAAGGGAAGAGTTAGATCACAGGGTGCAGTCTTTCACTCACTATATCAATCACTTGATTGTCTGGTTCAGACTTGATTTTGTATCTTTCGAAATGGAATATGAATGACTGCAAACAACCAAACGTCAAAAATTTCACACATAAATTGTGAGTGAAGCTTAAGATCATGCTTACCTGGATGTCTGACTTAGTAATATACAGAAAAGTTTGTTCACTCAAAACACTCAAAACAGAAAGTTCAACCACTGTTGAGTTACCTTGAAACTTATTTTCATTTCATACAGATTAGAATAACAATATATGCCTGCTTTTCTGCATGATTGTTAGTTTTATGCACTTAGTAATAGTTGCAGCTGTGTGATCATATTTTGTAAATAAATGAGTTTTGACCAGACAATTCAGTGATTGAAGTCATGCGCTAACCCCCCTGCATGCATGTCATGTACAAAATCAATTACCTCCCCCATCCCCTTCCCATAACTTCTAAGCATGCTTTTAAACATACTTTTATGTACAAAATCGCTGCCCCCCTAGCACGTGTGTACAAACTTTATGACAGTCACACACACCCCAAGCCATAAATAATGAACGGTCCCTAATGCCATGCCTAAACACAGAAACAGGGAAATATATCAACTGTGGTATGGCTAGAGTTCTCAGCAAGGGAATTGATGTTCGTAAGTAGATATTGGTGGAATTTAGTTAAAAAATAAAAGCATGAAGATATTTGTTTGCTGGCGTTTATGGGCCGTTAATGTTAATCCCTTGAGGGGGGACAATAAGCTAGTAGACTTACTACCATGACTTTGTGACATTTGCCAAACTTTAGACTGGAAATATTCAACACACACATCTTGCCCCAGTTTACTTGAAGAATATGGCTTTAACACACTATTCCCCCAGTGTATTTATTCATTAAGTCCCTCGATGACACTGGAAATTACACGTATTTGGCTAACCAGCAGTGACAGACGGGCTGTCTTTTAATTTTTAAACAAATACTTTGGGGATATGACAACACTGAAATTACCGTGGAACAGCAGTTTGTATCATAAGTTTACACTTTGCTTATTGCAACAGAAAAAAATATAATATTGTGCCAATGGTCGGAGTGTGAAATAGGGTGCCAAACGTCGTATCACCCTCACTGTTGCCTCCTCGCCGTTTCTCAAGTATGACGCTGGACACGTGACTTTGTAGATTGAACGTTCAACGTAATATAATACTTTCTCAGTTCCTAGCTCCTTTACAATCACCGCGTGTCAATTTTAATACGTGAAAATTAAGAGAGAAAAATATGGCAGTTCTTCAATTCCAAATCTTATAACACATTAAAACACACTGGGCAGAAAACGTTTTCTAAACTTTGTCAATTTTCTGTCAGACGTCTGAAATTTGGTCATAAAAATGTGACGCTCGTAACCGGCCACCGGACCAAGGTCAGAGTTCAAGTATAAAGTTCATGACGTCATCATCGCGAGTTCTGACGTCACGGGGTTCCTGTCGGCCGAGGGCTCCTTTTGATTATTCTGGCGCAGTGATGAGGCCGTGCACAAGTCTGTTTTGTAAGCTTGGTCTCTCGTAGCGTCCCAAATTGTTATTAACTCAACATATTTGCTTACAATTAAGCCCCGTTCGCATGGACCCATTTGCACACCATGTAAATATACATACGTATGCAAATAAAATACACATGTGCAAATTGGTCCATGCGGACGCAATTTACACTTTGTGCAAATTTGCACTTGGAGTAAATTTGCATCTGATTTGACTCAGGTGTAAATATACTTTTACACATGTGCAAATTTGCATTGTAAGCAAACTGGCCCATGCGAACGCATAATAAATTTACACGTGTGCAAAATGAACATGTCCAGAAAGCTAAATTTTCACAAAACTTATTTATAGGCCAGTATTGCATAAGATCTATTTATAATTTTGGCGGGAATTGTTGCCGTCATTCTCACAGTCCTTCTCCGTGCATCATACCTCGAAAATGACAGAGAGGGGAAAGAGGGGGCGCGGCTTGGTCAGACGATGAAACACTAGCCTTGCTGAACATCTGGCAAGAGCTACATGTGGAGGAAAGCTTCGATAATCCTAAAACCAACAATACAAGTATTTACAAGACCATTTCTTCAGCCCTTGAGGACTATGGATTTCAAAAGACACCAGAACAATGTAAGGTTAAAATGCACACTCTCAAAAGAAGCTACAGGATGTGTAAGGGAAAACTGAAGAAGAGTGGTAGAGGCCGTTCACTTTGCAAGCATTTTGAGGAACTTGATGAAATACTGGGATGTCGACCTGCCTCCTCTCCTGTGAAGATTATTGAAAGCTCTACAACAGATAAAACCAATGATGACATAGATACTGACGTCTCTAGTGATACAGAGGTTGGTCCTGATGCAGAAGTGACTGGGGTTACTGGTGATACAGAGGCAGACAAAGGGGGTAATCCTCTTCCTTCTAACCATGAGCCAGAGCCAAGACCTGGAATCAGTGCAGATAACCTTGAAACAGATGATGCTCTTCCAAAGATTCAGCCACCACGAAAACGCTCATTGTTTTCAGCTAAAGATAGTGAGCAAAGTCAGAGTTCAAAGAAATGGAACAAGAAAGCTAAGAAAAGCAAACTTGAGGTGGCCATGACAACTGTAATGTCTGAATTCACAAAAAGCAACGAGAAAATTGAAGATAAGTATGTCAACCTTGAAAATAGAAAAATTGAGCTTGAAATGAAAAAAACTAGAAATGGAAAAGTTGAAAATTGAAACGGAGAAAAGTAATCGAGAGTCAGAGGACAGAATGCAGCGAGAGACAAATCAGCATCAACTGAACATGATGAGCATGATTCTTGGCAAGATGAGTCAAGGTCAAGGCCACTTTCCATGGAACTTTCCCAGCTCCATGCCAGGAACCTCACGTGGCGATGATCCGGGATCTGATGTGTCATATGACACTAGTGGAAGCACATATTACAACATGTAAAATGAACTTGTTCACTGTAGCTTCCGTGAATGTTTAGTGTTTGTTTGACTTTATTATATTAGTGTTTGGTTATTTCCAGATACAGAGGCCTTACATCACAATTCTAGAACAGATGTCGTTCCTTCTTTATGATTTCGACAGCTGGAATCATCAGAGAACAACAAGCATAATCTGACGTATGATGTGGTCGACAATGGATTCATTTATTTACCTTTCATCAGTGGACCAGAAAACATGACTTTATTTTGTTCGTTTTTTTCAGTGAGCTTCAAAGATATTACTTAATTACTTATTTTGTAGCAATACCTATTTGGACCAAAAAAAGTTACAACAATATGTTTAGATAAAAGTTATTTTGCTATTACATCAAAGTTTACTTTTCTTTGGATGTTAATAAAATTTATTCCTACTGAATTATTTGTATTTGTCATTCAAACTGCAGGGAGCGCATTTCAGCCGTTCAAAGTAGTTAAGAAATTAAGGTACATGAAACAAATACGATTTTACAACCTTATTAAATGAACTTAATCATTTTATCTAAACTGGTTATATGAATGAGTGAAGTGAAGTTTAACGCCACTATCAACACTTTATCAGTTATATCGAGGATTTGTAAATAGATAAATGGTATTTTAAACATGGTAGTATATATTTGCAACTGCGATTGTTAGTGGCTGTATCCTCGAAGGGGTTAAAGTATCGTAAAATATTGTCCTCCTGAGAGGGTACGTAAGTCCCAAAACTTTCAAAGTTAAATTTTTGCTTACCCGATTTTTAAACGTAGTATCTTTGTTCCTTTAAATTTCGGCTAAACTTGTCCTACAATCGCCAACTAGGGTCCATGCAGGTAGCAAAGGCACTGTAAGTCCCCATGGTCCCTGGTATGGTGATCTACCTTCAGTTGTTGGCGATCTATAGCCCATTTCTACATTGTATTGTCCAGAAATAATTTTCTACTTTTAAAGATATGTGCTAGCTTGTTTAACTCAATCTGTGATAGTTTAGTGGTTTTACTGTCC